>NW_028135784.1:0-297534 GCF_964662115.1 Mustela nivalis
GGGCTTCCCTTCCTGCTTTTGCACAGTTCTAACCAGCTTGTGGTGGAACGTTGTGGAAAAACTGAAATTCCAAATCCACTGCTTCTACTGCACCTGAGATACAGGGGCCCATGATTTAATCCTCCCACGAGTCTCTTGCTAGCCCCACCTGTCCGTTACTCATTTTGAGAGTTGATATTACCAAAGTACTGTAATTCTAAAAATTGCTGAATTAGCTGTATTATTTCTTTTTAGGTATGAAGTTAACTTCCAATTATATGAATTTAATATTTTGGTCATTGTTTTCTAATTTTATTGCCTTATTCTTGGAAAATATAGCCTGATATTTAACTCTAGGAATTTATTGGCATATACTTCTGGCCTAAATAATGGCCTGTTTGTGTAAATGTTCAACTTATGCTTATATACTTACTGAAGACTCTTGTTTTGGGGTCAGGATGGCTACATTTATTAATAGATCAGGACTATTAGATTCTCTAAATTTTGATGTCTCTTAATTTAATCTAATTAAATTATCAGTTAATGAAAGAAGTTAAATTTTTTATGTACTACTGCATCTAAACTTATCAAAGTCTTTGCTATAATTAGACAAGTATGTCATCCTGTTTTTATACCAAGTCTCACATTAAAAAAATCATACTATCTGAAATATTATTTATTTTTATTATTATTTATTTTTTTTAAAAGATTGTATTTATTGGGGTACCTGAGTTAAGTGTCTACCTATAGCTCAGGTCATAATACCCGGGTCCTGGGATAGAGCCCCGCAGGGGGTTCCCTGCTCAGTGGCGTGCTTCTCCCTCTCCCTCTGTTATTCCCTCTGCTGTGTGCATGTTTTTCTTTTCTCACTCTCTCTCAAATAAATAAGTAAAATTTAAAGATTATCTCTCTCAAATAAATAAGTCAAATTTTTTTTCTCAATGGGAGGGAGAAGCAGACTCTCCACTGAGCAGGGAGCCTGATGCAGGGCTCAATACCAGGACCCTGGGATCATCACCTGAGCTGAAGGCAGACACTTGAACCGACTAAGTCACCCAGGCACTCCAGCTGTTTATTTATTTATTTATTTTTATTATGCATATGTTTTATCTCTCTTTTCTACAAGTCTTTTTTTTGATCTTTTTACTTTTTTCATAAAACTGAATTATTTCAAGATGACTTGGTCATCCTCTTTTCCCCAACCTCAAAGATCATAGAGTATATTTTAACTGTTAAAATAATATTAGTATTTAAGTGCTGCCTACACAAATTAAGGCAAATTATCTGTGATCTGTATTCCTGAAAATATTTTTTTTATTATGCCTTCCTATGCCAATGACATTTTATAAGGATCTAAATGTTTCCATTTGTGATTTTTTTTCAAGATAATAAAGCTATTACTTCATTCTTTTTTATATCTGATGTTATTTAAAAAAATTCTGTCAGTCTGATTCTTGTTTCTTTATTAATGAATTATTTTTTTTCTCTCTAACACTTGTGATTTTTTTTGTGTGTCTTTGGTATGTATGCCCTAGTTTGGGATTCATAGAGTCAACTCTAGTTATGAATATTTTCTTTCTTTTCTTGTATGTAAGTTTTAATCCAGTGTCTTGACTATTTTATGCTTGAGAAATAGATGTACATTAATATTCAAATATTTCTTTCCTTTTTCTTCTTTCATTTAAAAAAAGTCATTTATTTTATTTTATTTAAAAATATTTATTTATTTATTTATTTGGAGTAGAGAGAGAGGGTCATGAAGAGTGGCTGATTATATACTTTCAATTTGGGAGGAGGTTAGGGATAGCACAAGCCTCCAAGGTATTTTATAAACAAGGTTTCCAGGACCTTGAGGGGGCTAGCTATTGTTAGGGAAAGGTCATTTATTACTATTTAGTAAAAACTCAGGGAAGAGACTCTTCTGATGTGTATCAGTGGGTATATGCTTGGGAGATGATTGCCAATGTATATCTTGAGGGCAGGGGTGGGGAGTAGAGATAAAGAAGTTTCCAAAGTAATTTTTACATGTGAAAGTAGATTTTCAGTATCCTGGGGGGTGGACTAAGAATGCTTTTTGCCCTGAGTGGATGTGTCCACATGGAAGCAGCTGAGTCCCCAGAGGAGCTTCAAGGACTTGTCAACAGGCTATGAGTAGTAAGGAAATCTAATTTCTTCTCTAGCTTTTGTTCCACACACATCACCTACATCTTACACCTCTTTTATATTGATAATTTTAATGCTTTGCTGGTATCCAGATGACTATATCCTTAAGTGACTTCTTATCTCTATTGAATCCATTACGTATTCTATCCATTGTATTCTTAATTCAACTAGATTACATATATTTAATCTATTAGTACCACTAGGTTCTTATTCTTGTTTTTATTTCAAAATCTTTCCTTATTTCCTTACATTATTTATTGGGTATATTTTAAATCCCTGAAATACTCACTTATTATATATAAGCTGTCAACCGTATTCTTATTTTGAGGTAGCTATATCTTTTTGGGTTTTAGGACATCATACCAACAATGCCAAATAATTTTCAGACAACAGCAGGATCTCCAAGAATTCAACTAAATTCTGACACTATCTACCTGAACATAGTGTAAGATTTCATCAGTTAAGGGATCAGTCCTCCAAGACTATCTCCAACCCCACCTCAGATGCCAGTCTCACTGTAGGCCCCAGGTTATTACCTGTGCTTGTGACTGAGCAACTACAGGTTGGAGGTCCCAGTGGCCTACTTCTTACGTTCTTTTAATTTGCTACAGGGACTCACAAAACTCAGAAAAATACTTACTTTATGTTTGCCAGCTTATTAAAAGATATAATAGAAGATTTAAATCAATAGATAGATAAAGAAGTGCACAGGGCAAGGTATGGAGAATGGGCACAGAGCTTCTATTACCTTCTGTAAGACTGCCACTCTTCCTGCCTTTTCATACATTTCACAAACTAAAAGCTTTCTGAACCCAGTCCTTTCAGCTTTTCTGTGGAGGCTTCATGACATAGTCATGACTGACTAAATCATTGTCATTTGCTGATCTAATCTCCAGATCCTCTTCCCTCCCCAGATAATCCTGTATTGGGAGGAAGGGGAGGCAAAAAGTTGTGAAGGCTTTCACCAAGTGGTTGGTCCTTCAGGCAAACAGCCCTTGCCTTGAGTGAGGTCTGAAGGTCACTTCATTAACAGAACAAAACACACCTCTCTCACCCTTATCACAGGAAATCCCAAGAGTTTTAGGAGCTGTGAGTCAGTAGCCATGGTTGAAAACCAAATATTCAGATGACCAAAATATATTTCTTGTAAACCACTATATTACACTACATGCTTAAGTATTTAATTATGTGATCTTTTAAACTAATATTTTTCTAAGAGTATAAACTGTTCTGGCAGTAATCTGGATTGGGGAGTGATGTATTGCCAAATTTCTGTCGTTTTAGTCCAGGAAGTCAAAGAGAAAGAACAGGAGAGCCCCTTAGGGCAGGAAGTTCAAAGTAACAATGTTAACTACTACTACCTTTTCTTGATTTTTTTTTTTTAAACAAGCAAATCTTCTCTTCAGAGTTGCAGTTTAAAGCCAAGAACATGCAGAATTGGGAGAAAAAATAGTTAAATTTGGAGACTTGCAGAGGTAGAATCAGAGTAGTGAAAGCCATTACAGCAACTGAACTAACTGAGGTCAGTCTTTGGTGAATCACAGAAACACGTGGAGTTGTCAAACAAAGGAATCTTTGTTTACAACATACAAGGAGATCACAGGGAATAAGTTCCAAAGCCTTGACTGTTTGAACAGGAGAGAGATTTTTATTTAGTATTTAAGATGAATACTCAGAAGGGAGAGTTTTATTATCCCGTGTATGGTTGGTCATAAGGTTGTGGCTGCATGCACATCCACATATGTATTTGTGCAATATGTATTGCATGTTCACCTGAATGAAGCTTGTATTCCACCGAGGGCAGAAACTTCAACGTTAGAATAAAGCAGAGGTAACTGTTGGACAAGGGAAAGGGACTCTGCAGGCTTCAAGAGCAGATAGAAACTAGATGGGGTCTTGGGCTCATTTTCTGGGACAAGGAATGCAAGGCCTTGATTGCTTTTGAAATAGCACTAGGAGTTTTACCACTGATTTATTGTCTCAATAGCTTAGGCTATTTCCTGGTCTGGTGGTGACTGTTAGTTTTCCCATTGCCTTGTTCCCTCAAAATCCTTAAGGAGTGAGGTTTTTGCATTTCTTTTTAAGAACCTCCCAGGAAGTTTTGGAAGAAGTGTGCTTGGGCAAGTACACAGGTGGGGTATAGATCATTGAAAATAGCTGGGGACAAAAAATGATTTTCTTATGTCAGGAAAACTATATGTCATCTTAATTTTCTGGGAACCTCTAATTCTTTCTGCTGATGTTACCAGCAGGCTTCTGAGATATTACTGATTGTTCTCTTGTACCTAAGGAAAAAGAAATGTAGAAAGCAAAAGACAAAACTTTAAAATCTATCCTCCAACTCATCAATTCACTGCAGCCACCTCTCTGTCTTTCCCTTTCTCTTTTTCTTTATCTTTCTCTCTCACTTTCTCTCTCACATACGCACAACACACGCAAATCATCTTAAAACAATTTTTAATTTTCCCTATTCCATTTTAATATACTTGAGGCATGATCATTTTCTTAGTAAATACAAGAAAAAAAAATCTAGGATTCCATCATTCTGTGTGATTAAAGTATTGAGGAATTTCCTTCCAATAGCACTTATAAAAACACATTTTATTTATGTAATATTATATAATCAGGTGCCTGCATTTTTCTTATTCTCTAACTAGTGTTATTTGGCAATTAATATTTTGTCAATCAATATTCCCCTATATCTGAATGTGTGGGCAGTGAGAGATGAGTTAGAGGCAAGGATGGTGAACACTCCCAACAACTGCAGACTACATATATCTTAAGCCATGATTTTCTTTGCAAAGGTCAACATTGATAATGTTCTAGTCATACCTCCGTGTACCAGGAAAGAAGTAGCATATTTCTTGAAAGACACAGCTATCAAAGCTCCATTGAGAAACTGTAAAGATGGACAAGCGATTTCCAAATTACATATCTGATAATGGACATCTACTCTGATTATTTAAATATGAATAAAAATAAAAAACCTTACTAATAACCAAACAGAGTATCCAATTTTACATGTGAAGGAAATAATGGAAGAGACATGTCACCAAAAGTATATGGATGGCTTATAGGCACATGACAAATTTCTCAACATTTAGACATTAAAGAAATACAAATTAAAATCATAATGAGACATGCTTACATATCTATGAGAATGGCTAAAATTATAAAGGCTAATTGTACTTGGTCTGAGCTAGATTGAGAAGCAACAAAAAATCTAAACTGTTGTTGGCATATATCATGATACAACCACTTTGGAAAATAGTTTGAAAATTTTTTTAAATGCAAAATATGTTGCAGTTACAAAAATAGCCATTTTACTTCTAGGCATTTAACCAAGAGAAACAAGCCCTATGTTCATACAGGGACTTGTATATGAATTTCATAGCAGCTTTATTTTTAAGAATTGAAAACAGTGGAAATGTTCATCAATGTCCATCCATAGAGCAAAGAAAAATTATGATCTATTCATTAAAGAGATTACTATTCAACATCAAAATGAACTATTTACAATTGGAGATTCTCAAAGTAATGATGCTGAGAAAAGAAAAGCCAGGCAATGAATAGTATAGACAGTGTGATTCCATGACTATAAAAAATCTAGAAAATACAAATTTATATATAGTCACAGTCATCAAATATATTGGTGTGATTTTAGTGCCTTCTTCTGTGATCCTATAGCTTCCTACACTTGCATCTCTGAGCATTTGTTACACCATGTGAAAATATGAACTCTTTCTCTTCATTCTGTCTTACTAGAATAAGAGTCCTTGAAATTTTATGGACAATTGAACTCTCAGTTATTAGCAGAAATTCTATCACACAGTAATTTTCCAAATATAAAAGCCAGAGTTTTACAATGACTTCTAAGCTTTTACATGATCTAGCCACTCATTTAACCTCTGTGACCTCTTTCCCTGCTACTCTTCAGTCACTCACAGTGGCCTCCTTGCTATTCCTCAGATATGCCAGGCATGATCCAACCTTATGGCCTTCAAGATAGCCAATTCCTTTGTCTGGAGTGACCTTATTGCTGATAGTTCTGCGCAAATTCATCACCTTTCCATACCTTTGTTCAATTGTCAGCTTCATTGTAAGTACCCTGATCTTTCTATTAAAAGATTTAACTCCCCATCCCCTGCCTAGCAACCTTGATTTTTCTCACCCTGATCGAGTTTTTCTTTTTCCCCATTGTACTCATCCTTTTTGAATGCACTATGCAATTTTTATTAAGGTTTATAGCTTTGAATTGTCTCACCCATTAAAATAAAAGTTCTACAAAGCCAAGTATTTCATTTACCAGTGTAGTCTGAAGTAATATCTGCCATATAATAGTTCAGTAGACAACTGGTAAATTTCAAAATAAATTAATGTTGAGAATATACTGAATTTCACAAGTCATTTCAATATTTATTTCCAAAAAATAAACTATGTAAAACATACCTTAAATTTACTTTCAAAATATTTTATAGCATATAATGGACAATATACATAAGCCTTAAAGAAACAATCCTATAAATAACCATTTCATACCTACTTAAAAACTACATAATACCACACTCCTAGATCCTCTCTGAACGCTCTAAAATAACCCTAAAGGAAATACATTTTTAAAAATAACAGATTTTTTGTCAAATAATTTAATAAAATAAAAGTTTCATTCATCTATGTAGATCATAATAAATGTTTTTAATAATCATGAAATTATACCTCTGAAGTGTGCTAAAATGAAACCACCTGCTAAGGGTGAGAGAATAAAAATAAACATCATGTTTCCAAATAAGAGGAATTTATTACCTTTGAATCAAAGCATGTGGATTTGTTCAAACTGGCAATAAAGGAATATGGAGACACAAACCATAGAAAGTCATATTTTAGATTTCTAAAAGACTTCGAAGTGAAAAGTATACATTCACTTCTCACTTATTGCTCCTACATATTCATGAATTTGAGAGAAAATATAGGCCCTGTGTGTCTTAGCAACTAATGGGATATTTTTTGATATTTACATGCTTACACATAGTATGTGTTATAGTCTTCTCTTTTACATGCTGTAAAAAGGTTAACTCCTTTTCTGCAGAGATCTGAAAATGTGAAACAGTGCCTGAGTAGCTGAATTCATGTAATTCAAATTTCTTGCAGGTCTAAGAACTATTGATTTTCACTTGACTGCCTCCTTTTTCATCTGTCAATTGGTTACAAATTCTGGTACTGAAGAGAATACATTGGGGCTGGTGGCTCAGTGTGTTAAAGCCTCTGCCTTCAGTTCAGGTCATTATCTCAGGATCCTGGGATCGAGCTCCACATCGGGACATAATGTAACGACAGATAGTTTATATGGGAGCCCTTTGGGTACTCTGGTGGATGAATGTTTTTAAATTAGTTTTTCATGGACATGGGGAGTTAGAGACGAGAAGGGAGGTGGGGGAAATTGGAAGGGGAGCTGAATCATGAGAGACTATGGACTCTGAAAAACAATCTGAGGGTTTTGAAGGGGCGGGGGATTTGGAGGTTGGGGTACCAGGTGTTGGGTATCATAGAGGGCATTGCTTGCATGGAGCACTGGGTGTGGTGCAAAAAGAATGAATACTGTTATGCTGAAAATAAATAAAAAATTAATTTAAAAAATATTAGTTTTTCGTAAACTACAAAAAAAAAAAAAAGAAAAGCGCTCCCATTTATAGCGTACACTTTATGGTTCACAAAGCACGTGCCAACAATAAAAATAATAATGGGTTACCGTTACACTTCATAGAAAAGGAGGTACAGGGAAATTGAATGAAAGGGAATAACAAAGTAGGTTCATAAGTCAATCTTCCTTGTAAAAAAATTAACCTGAAAGTGCGTTTCTGCCACCTCTCTCCTGTGTGACATTTTATCGATGGGAGATGGAAAATAAATGGTCTGGTTAACCTTTCCCTCCCCCTCAAAACCCATTATTTGAAAACACAAAAAGGGAAGTGAAGGGAGAAATCCTCCCACTCCCATCCCCACTCACCTCCATAGCCACCTCCTCTTCCAAGAACCTAGCAGACAAGGTGCCAAGAAGTGTTAGGTACCAGCAGTTGTCTCAGATCTCATTCAAGAATCATGGTGAAAGGCATTCAAAGAGATTGTGGGGGCACAGGGATCCAATTAAGGGGGACAAGTTTAAGGTTTGCCTGGTCCCCTAAAAACTAATGGCACTAGAGAAGATGAGCTTTGGGAACTATAGCATAATGGATACAATGTGTAAAAAGCTTCAGTGAGTCATGGTGGGAAGAGGCCAAGAGGGTAGCAAACACAGTCTTAGATGATGTTATTAATAGCACTATAGGCTCTAGATTTCCTGTTGTGGTGTTCTTTGCAAGACCAGCCCGGCCAAAGTGGATACTCTCAACCTGGAACAGAGGGTCTTGGAGATGCCAGCACGTGAGGTATGATGAGAGGGTAAAATGATAGGAGGTGTCCTTTGGAAGGACTGACTCCTTGACTTTAAAAGGGAGAACCCAAATCTGTAGGTGAACTCTTTCTGGCTACAAAGAGGGCCAAGGCCTCCTAAGGTCAAGGTCTCCTCGTCACTTGCAAAGATGTCGAAGAACATATTCAGACATTTCAAAGATGTCCTCATATCATTGGTTCCCACTCTGGAATTCTATCAATAAGGTGAGAGTTCCTCTAGTTGAAAAAGAGATCTAAAAAGACTTCCCTTTCTCATGTAATTTCTGTAACCTCCAGGACACACCCACCTCCCCCTTCCAGCTCTGTAATGAAGCCACAGCTGGTGCCAATTTGTGGAACTCCTTAAAGGCTATTCTCCCTTATATACCCCGGGACCAAGTTCCCATGCTCCCTCACCCGATTTCCTGCACTCACCTCCCACCTGGTGTGTTCACACCTGCAAGTGCCTTTTACCAACCCCTTTGCCAAAAGGCAGCCAGAGTGACCTTTCAAAGACCTATCAGTTCCTGGCATTTGTCTCCATAGAAATCTGCACTGATCTTCTAACAAATTCTCAGTCCTCCAAAGGCACCCATAATCCTCCCATCAGTCTATTCATACCCCTCCAACTGACTGATGCCTGTTCTGCCCCATCTCTCTGCCCTTCAACCACACTGCCTCCTTCTTCCTGTGGAGACCTCTCATGCCACCTGCCTCCAAGCACAGGTGATTCCCATTGATGGGAAGACCCTCTTCTCTCCCCCATCTCCCCACTCCAGTTACTCCCACTTATTCGTGAGCTCACAAGCCCCATGGTACACACTCTCCATGCAGCCTGCTCTCTCTTTTCTAGCACTGGCCTCCGTTTCTAGCTGTGCTTGTGTCAGGGATGTCCCTCCCCAGCCAGCCTCCAAGCTCTCCTTCCCTTTAGCTCCAACACCTGACACAGTGCCTGGCACGTAGTAAGCCCTGGCTAGCTTCTAAGAGCCTCACTGAGGGACTGAAAGCATTTTAAAAATGTCACCACGTAGGCTCGAAACTGTAGGCAGAAAAAGCTTTGCCTGGATTGACATTTTAGAAACGTATTCGTCAAGTTGGATATGTTCACTGACTTTACCTTGTAAAATTAAAAAAAAAAAAGGACCTCTGTATCGCTTCGCATCTAAGGAAGGCGCATGTATACTATTAGACCACGTTATGAGCTTAATGGAAGGAGACAAGATGTTTTCGCTAAGAAAATGTATAAGACTGTTGAGGTCAAGTGGGAGGAAACAGTCCGTTTGTTGGAGCATTGCTATCTTACTCTATCACAGCCACTCATAAAAATCTGACACGGGGTGAGTCAGAATTGTCTGTCGGAGATGAGTTAGATCTGGCTCATGTTCCTACAGACATGAAAGCCAGAAGCGAAGAAGGAGGCTTTGAAAGCGTGGGTTGAGGAGGCCGTGTGGTTCACTGCGATGAGCTAAGTGCCCAGGGCCACCAGCAGACATGCTGGCCTGTGTCCGTCCTTTGTTCTGGGGTCCCTCTTGCACCATGTGGTGAGGCTGGTGGCTGGGAGCAGCTCAGGACAGGACCTGGTGGCATCTTACCTCTCCCACCCTCCTGTGGGCTCCAGTGGGCTCCAGTAGGTCCCAAGGGACAGCCTGCCTTCCTTGCAAAGCCCAGTAGCACTGGGAGCAGAAACTGGGGCCAAAGAGTGAGCACCCTGTTTGACAAGCTGGACCAGCCACCTCTTCTTCAGATGCAGGGGGAGCCCTGGCATGCTGACTCCTCCCTTCTCCCTTTCCTCTTTCCTCCCTCTTTTCTTCCCCTCTCTCCTTCCCTGGTGGTGCCCTTTCCCAATGCCCACTTCATCCCTTTTCCTTTCTACATACCTGTCTTCTAGAGTTTCTTCTCTTTCCTCCCCATTACTTCCCTTCATCTGAATCTCCTCTTTGGTCCCTTTGTCCCTGCTCTCTGCTCCTCCTCCCCTTCCCTGGCCCCTGTTCAGCTCCATACTGAATGCAGGCAGAGCTGGACTAACATGCTCACTTGCTAGCTCAGCCACCCTCCAGAGAAGTCACTCTTCGGTGGCCACCTTCCTGACCCCCTGGTTGCTTCTCCACTTGTTCAGATATTGCTCTGAAGTCTGAGGAGGACAGAGCGGGGCTGCCACAGAAGCAGGCCAGAGGAGAAACCAAACCATGTGTCCACACTGTCCCCCAGCACTGCTGCTCTGAGAGCTTTCGGAGTCCTCAAAGGGTTAGGATTTAGGGGCTTCTTCAGAACCGGGAGTGAAAACAAGCCTAGGTCAAAAGAAAAGCGACGGCCCCCACACAAAAATAATAATCACAAATGAAAACTATGTTAACTCTGAGTCCCAAAGTCGAAAAATTGCCTTGAATCTGTCACTAGAGAACACCCAAGGCCTCACTCTCTGGGTTCTGGGTGCCCTGGGAATGGCAGGAGGCTCTGAAAAGCGCGTGGGGGTGCAGAACTATGGGGGCTAGCCTGCCCGCTGGCAGGGGGGGGGGTACCTCCTGTGGCGCTGTCCCGGCCTGACCCCCTGCGGACAGGGTGTGGCGCAGCGTCTGGGGTGGTCCTGGTGCCCTGGGGTTGGCGGGAGGCTGCGCCCAGCTCCTGGACTGCGTTTTCTGCTTCAGGTGAGGGCGTGTCGTGGTGTCACTTTACCTGTGAGCAGAGGGTCCTCCAGAGAAGCCATGGGGCGGGGAGGGGCAGCAGGCGGCGGGAACGGGAACAGGACACCGCGGCCTCAGGGGCTAGGCTGGAGCATGGGAGTGCAGGGGCAGCGAGTATGGTGGGTCCTGCAGTCCCAAATGGGCTGCAGCACAGCACACTGGCGCTGCGCGCCCCTCCTTCCCGCCTGGGCAATTAGCAAAGCCCCTCTCCCGGCCGCCCCCGCCCCCCTCCCTCCTGAGTCCTCTGAGAGCTCACTTCCAGCTTTGGAAATTAGCAAAGACCCTTCTCTGCGCTGGCCCCGCCCCCTCACTTCTGAGGCCGGAGCCCATGCTGGGGTGCGGGGCTAAGCCCTGGCATGCTGCTGCATTGCCAGCGCCTGCCCTGGGCAGCCTCCTAGCCTGGCTCCCTGAGCGGGTGTCCACGCGCAGCCTGGCTGCGAAAAGATCATCAGTCCTAAACGCCAGCTGCACTCTTGGGTCAGTTTGCTGGCTTCCAGATTGCGCCCAAAGCCAGGAACCAGCTTCCCCAGCACAGGCCTGGGCTGAGATGCCTGCCTGGGATCTGTCTGAGCAGTCTCCTCCACTCCAGGCAGGGATGGCACTTCGACCTGGATGTTTGGGTTTCTTGTTTGTTTTTTTGGTCATTGGTTATTACATGACCTCCAGGGTAGGTGCTCCACAAAGGGAGTGAAAACAGGACGCCATATATAGCATACAGCCATTCTAGAAAAATAGCTTGGGGTTCTCTCAGAAACGCGGCATTGGTCCTTGCACTATGGTTTAATAGAAAAGGGATTATGCACCAAGTTACTTAAATGAGCATAGGTTGAAATCGTTTACTGAGAGTAAATATTTTAAATAGTTATATTTTAACTAAATCTATCATCAATCATAAATCTATTACACGAAGGTTACAGGCAATTTAAAAGAGAGAGCTTTCTCTTCAGGGTTTTAAATAACCCCTGTCTCTCTTGGCACATGAGAATGCAAAGATAGGAAATGGTTTGTAAAAGATCATATAATAGCTTTTACTAATTCTATTTATTTGACAGACAGAGATCACAAGTAGGCAGAGAGGCAGGCAGAGAGAAAGATGGGGAAGCAGGCTCCCCGTCAAGCAGAGAGCCTGATGAAGGGCTCGATCCCAGGACCCTGAGATCATGACCTGAGCCCAAGGCAGAGGCTTAACACACGGAGCCACCCAGGCGCCCCCAGATGAAATACATTTCTGACTTAGAAACTTCAGATAGAATTATTTTGTCCATGATGACAACTGAAGAAAATGTGTCATCCCTAAACCTAACCTTAAACCCTACCAACGCTGAAACCTAAGCTGACCTTAAAGCCCAAACTAGAACCCTGAATCCCAAACCTGGAATGGAACCCAAAGCCTGTACCTGAGCCCTGGATCCAAGCCCTGAACCACGAACCCAAACCCTAAACCAGACCTCCAAGTCATGAAACCTGAACCCAAATCTCAGCATGAAGTCAAACCCCAAATTTGACCTTGAACTTTATCCCATAAGCCCTGAGTCTTAAAGCCTAAATCATAAACTTAAAGCCCTAAACTATAACTCTGTTCCCTTGTCCTTCACTCTAAACCCTCACCCTAACACTAAACCCAAAGCCTGATCTAGAACTCTGACTAAAACCTGAACCTGTACCCAAATTCAAATGCTTCACCACACTTTGCTTAGGCACTTGCCATTGATGGATATTTGCAGTTTCTACCTTTTGATTCTTGTGAACATTGTTTGGGTTGGGGGCTAGGGTTAGGGTCTTGGATTAGGGTAGGGTCCAGGCTTGAGACCAAGTTGAGGTCAGAGTGTGGGTCTGCATCAGGGCCATGTTCAGTGACACTGTTTGGGTCAAGGACTGTTGTAATTCCACATTGTTTCCAATTCATTGTTCCTTAGCTATTTGGGGGGCAGTTGGGGGGTATTGGGCTCCATGCAGCTTGAATTTCCGGAATGAAATGGCATCAGCTGGACCCCAGGAGGGAGGAGGACCTTCCACTGAAGGGTGAGCTCCCACAGTCCTGCACTGCCTTGCACCGCCTGCAGAGGGCGCCAGACCCCAGCTCCGCCCTGAGCCAAGGCTGCACAGCCACAGCTGGGACCAGAGCCCCGCCTCTTCAGGACCCACTGTGGAGACTTCTGGAGAATGTGGGGCGCCTCCCACCCTGACAGGACAAGCTGAGGAGGGTGTGGCTCTGCATCCACACTGACCGGACCCGTTGTGGAGGACGCGCCCACACTGGCAGCAGTCCAACCTCCTAAGGACCAGATGCTGGAGGAGCTGAGGAGAAGCCACCTGAGTGCACTGTCAAGGGGTTCGTGGTCTCAGGACCCCACAGAGGAAGGGCGCCCTGTGTAGACACTGGGGCTTCCGTCGTTTTGTGTGAGGAGACGTGGCCTCCTGCTGTGCTGTGCGCGGGGCTGTGGGGTCCCCCCTTTCTGGGCTCGGGTGCTCCTAGGTCCTCATCGGTGTTTGTGTGCTCGCGGATTAGGTTCCTTGGGCTCCTCAGATGGTCTGCAGTCAGGGAGCGTCCCCCTGCTTCGGTGCTTGTGCTCTCCCCACCTCAGCCCTGCGGGGTCCTTCCCGTGTCCACACCCACTCCAGGCTTGCACCGAGTCCGGAAATTCGGGAGCCAGAGTGAGGACTCTGTAGACGGTTTTGGGGAGAGTAGGTATTTTCCCAGTGTGGGTTCTTCCCTGAGCACAGTGCCTCCCCATCTCTGTGTGTACCCCTCCCTGTCTGTCGTCATTGTTGCAGGGCTGTCAGAGGACAGGTCTGTCACCTTCTTGGTTCAGGGGCCTCCCAGGTATCTTGCTGTCTTGGATGCAGGTGTAAATGAGATCGTTCTCCGCAGTCTCTTTCTGATGGTTCCTTCGGAGCACCTAGGAGTGCCACTAATTTGTGCATATTGATTTTGTTCCTTGCAAGTTCTTGAATTTAATAGTTCAATTGGCCTTAAACTCAATCTGCCAGTTATTTGACCAGCAGCATGGGTTTAATTGGGAAGAGCAGAGAATGGCAGTCTGGGCTGAGCAAGCTAAGGTCCCAACACAGGCAAGTGCGAGAAACAAAGGAGAGGAACATTATTTCATGGAGGAGGAAGAAGTTGGGAAGGGTGCTTGAGGAAAAGTCCCTTGGAGAAAGGCAGGGTGATGGAGAATTCTCACCAGCTGAGCTGCAAAGATCCTACAAAAAGTCAGGAGATGAACCTCCAGCTTCCCCTGTGGGGTCTAAAATTGGTGAGTCTCTCCTGTGGGGGATTGCAATGTGGGGTCTGTAATGGGCACTGAGCACCAGGCGCCCCCTTCCAGCCTCCCCTTCTGGCATCCCCAGTCCACTTTACTGGGGCTTCCCTTCCTGCTTTTGCACAGTTCTAACCAGCTTGTGGTGGAACGTTGTGGAAAAACTGAAATTCCAAATCCACTGCTTCTACTGCACCTGAGATACAGGGGCCCATGATTTAATCCTCCCACGAGTCTCTTGCTAGCCCCACCTGTCCGTTACTCATTTTGAGAGTTGATATTACCAAAGTACTGTAATTCTAAAAATTGCTGAATTAGCTGTATTATTTCTTTTTAGGTATGAAGTTAACTTCCAATTATATGAATTTAATATTTTGGTCATTGTTTTCTAATTTTATTGCCTTATTCTTGGAAAATATAGCCTGATATTTAACTCTAGGAATTTATTGGCATATACTTCTGGCCTAAATAATGGCCTGTTTGTGTAAATGTTCAACTTATGCTTATATACTTACTGAAGACTCTTGTTTTGGGGTCAGGATGGCTACATTTATTAATAGATCAGGACTATTAGATTCTCTAAATTTTGATGTCTCTTAATTTAATCTAATTAAATTATCAGTTAATGAAAGAAGTTAAATTTTTTATGTACTACTGCATCTAAACTTATCAAAGTCTTTGCTATAATTAGACAAGTATGTCATCCTGTTTTTATACCAAGTCTCACATTAAAAAAATCATACTATCTGAAATATTATTTATTTTTATTATTATTTATTTTTTTTAAAAGATTGTATTTATTGGGGTACCTGAGTTAAGTGTCTACCTATAGCTCAGGTCATAATACCCGGGTCCTGGGATAGAGCCCCGCAGGGGGTTCCCTGCTCAGTGGCGTGCTTCTCCCTCTCCCTCTGTTATTCCCTCTGCTGTGTGCATGTTTTTCTTTTCTCACTCTCTCTCAAATAAATAAGTAAAATTTAAAGATTATCTCTCTCAAATAAATAAGTCAAATTTTTTTTCTCAATGGGAGGGAGAAGCAGACTCTCCACTGAGCAGGGAGCCTGATGCAGGGCTCAATACCAGGACCCTGGGATCATCACCTGAGCTGAAGGCAGACACTTGAACCGACTAAGTCACCCAGGCACTCCAGCTGTTTATTTATTTATTTATTTTTATTATGCATATGTTTTATCTCTCTTTTCTACAAGTCTTTTTTTTGATCTTTTTACTTTTTTCATAAAACTGAATTATTTCAAGATGACTTGGTCATCCTCTTTTCCCCAACCTCAAAGATCATAGAGTATATTTTAACTGTTAAAATAATATTAGTATTTAAGTGCTGCCTACACAAATTAAGGCAAATTATCTGTGATCTGTATTCCTGAAAATATTTTTTTTATTATGCCTTCCTATGCCAATGACATTTTATAAGGATCTAAATGTTTCCATTTGTGATTTTTTTTCAAGATAATAAAGCTATTACTTCATTCTTTTTTATATCTGATGTTATTTAAAAAAATTCTGTCAGTCTGATTCTTGTTTCTTTATTAATGAATTATTTTTTTTCTCTCTAACACTTGTGATTTTTTTTGTGTGTCTTTGGTATGTATGCCCTAGTTTGGGATTCATAGAGTCAACTCTAGTTATGAATATTTTCTTTCTTTTCTTGTATGTAAGTTTTAATCCAGTGTCTTGACTATTTTATGCTTGAGAAATAGATGTACATTAATATTCAAATATTTCTTTCCTTTTTCTTCTTTCATTTAAAAAAAGTCATTTATTTTATTTTATTTAAAAATATTTATTTATTTATTTATTTGGAGTAGAGAGAGAGGGTCATGAAGAGTGGCTGATTATATACTTTCAATTTGGGAGGAGGTTAGGGATAGCACAAGCCTCCAAGGTATTTTATAAACAAGGTTTCCAGGACCTTGAGGGGGCTAGCTATTGTTAGGGAAAGGTCATTTATTACTATTTAGTAAAAACTCAGGGAAGAGACTCTTCTGATGTGTATCAGTGGGTATATGCTTGGGAGATGATTGCCAATGTATATCTTGAGGGCAGGGGTGGGGAGTAGAGATAAAGAAGTTTCCAAAGTAATTTTTACATGTGAAAGTAGATTTTCAGTATCCTGGGGGGTGGACTAAGAATGCTTTTTGCCCTGAGTGGATGTGTCCACATGGAAGCAGCTGAGTCCCCAGAGGAGCTTCAAGGACTTGTCAACAGGCTATGAGTAGTAAGGAAATCTAATTTCTTCTCTAGCTTTTGTTCCACACACATCACCTACATCTTACACCTCTTTTATATTGATAATTTTAATGCTTTGCTGGTATCCAGATGACTATATCCTTAAGTGACTTCTTATCTCTATTGAATCCATTACGTATTCTATCCATTGTATTCTTAATTCAACTAGATTACATATATTTAATCTATTAGTACCACTAGGTTCTTATTCTTGTTTTTATTTCAAAATCTTTCCTTATTTCCTTACATTATTTATTGGGTATATTTTAAATCCCTGAAATACTCACTTATTATATATAAGCTGTCAACCGTATTCTTATTTTGAGGTAGCTATATCTTTTTGGGTTTTAGGACATCATACCAACAATGCCAAATAATTTTCAGACAACAGCAGGATCTCCAAGAATTCAACTAAATTCTGACACTATCTACCTGAACATAGTGTAAGATTTCATCAGTTAAGGGATCAGTCCTCCAAGACTATCTCCAACCCCACCTCAGATGCCAGTCTCACTGTAGGCCCCAGGTTATTACCTGTGCTTGTGACTGAGCAACTACAGGTTGGAGGTCCCAGTGGCCTACTTCTTACGTTCTTTTAATTTGCTACAGGGACTCACAAAACTCAGAAAAATACTTACTTTATGTTTGCCAGCTTATTAAAAGATATAATAGAAGATTTAAATCAATAGATAGATAAAGAAGTGCACAGGGCAAGGTATGGAGAATGGGCACAGAGCTTCTATTACCTTCTGTAAGACTGCCACTCTTCCTGCCTTTTCATACATTTCACAAACTAAAAGCTTTCTGAACCCAGTCCTTTCAGCTTTTCTGTGGAGGCTTCATGACATAGTCATGACTGACTAAATCATTGTCATTTGCTGATCTAATCTCCAGATCCTCTTCCCTCCCCAGATAATCCTGTATTGGGAGGAAGGGGAGGCAAAAAGTTGTGAAGGCTTTCACCAAGTGGTTGGTCCTTCAGGCAAACAGCCCTTGCCTTGAGTGAGGTCTGAAGGTCACTTCATTAACAGAACAAAACACACCTCTCTCACCCTTATCACAGGAAATCCCAAGAGTTTTAGGAGCTGTGAGTCAGTAGCCATGGTTGAAAACCAAATATTCAGATGACCAAAATATATTTCTTGTAAACCACTATATTACACTACATGCTTAAGTATTTAATTATGTGATCTTTTAAACTAATATTTTTCTAAGAGTATAAACTGTTCTGGCAGTAATCTGGATTGGGGAGTGATGTATTGCCAAATTTCTGTCGTTTTAGTCCAGGAAGTCAAAGAGAAAGAACAGGAGAGCCCCTTAGGGCAGGAAGTTCAAAGTAACAATGTTAACTACTACTACCTTTTCTTGATTTTTTTTTTTTAAACAAGCAAATCTTCTCTTCAGAGTTGCAGTTTAAAGCCAAGAACATGCAGAATTGGGAGAAAAAATAGTTAAATTTGGAGACTTGCAGAGGTAGAATCAGAGTAGTGAAAGCCATTACAGCAACTGAACTAACTGAGGTCAGTCTTTGGTGAATCACAGAAACACGTGGAGTTGTCAAACAAAGGAATCTTTGTTTACAACATACAAGGAGATCACAGGGAATAAGTTCCAAAGCCTTGACTGTTTGAACAGGAGAGAGATTTTTATTTAGTATTTAAGATGAATACTCAGAAGGGAGAGTTTTATTATTCCGTGTATGGTTGGTCATAAGGTTGTGGCTGCATGCACATCCACATATGTATTTGTGCAATATGTATTGCATGTTCACCTGAATGAAGCTTGTATTCCACCGAGGGCAGAAACTTCAACGTTAGAATAAAGCAGAGGTAACTGTTGGACAAGGGAAAGGGACTCTGCAGGCTTCAAGAGCAGATAGAAACTAGATGGGGTCTTGGGCTCATTTTCTGGGACAAGGAATGCAAGGCCTTGATTGCTTTTGAAATAGCACTAGGAGTTTTACCACTGATTTATTGTCTCAATAGCTTAGGCTATTTCCTGGTCTGGTGGTGACTGTTAGTTTTCCCATTGCCTTGTTCCCTCAAAATCCTTAAGGAGTGAGGTTTTTGCATTTCTTTTTAAGAACCTCCCAGGAAGTTTTGGAAGAAGTGTGCTTGGGCAAGTACACAGGTGGGGTATAGATCATTGAAAATAGCTGGGGACAAAAAATGATTTTCTTATGTCAGGAAAACTATATGTCATCTTAATTTTCTGGGAACCTCTAATTCTTTCTGCTGATGTTACCAGCAGGCTTCTGAGATATTACTGATTGTTCTCTTGTACCTAAGGAAAAAGAAATGTAGAAAGCAAAAGACAAAACTTTAAAATCTATCCTCCAACTCATCAATTCACTGCAGCCACCTCTCTGTCTTTCCCTTTCTCTTTTTCTTTATCTTTCTCTCTCACTTTCTCTCTCACATACGCACAACACACGCAAATCATCTTAAAACAATTTTTAATTTTCCCTATTCCATTTTAATATACTTGAGGCATGATCATTTTCTTAGTAAATACAAGAAAAAAAAATCTAGGATTCCATCATTCTGTGTGATTAAAGTATTGAGGAATTTCCTTCCAATAGCACTTATAAAAACACATTTTATTTATGTAATATTATATAATCAGGTGCCTGCATTTTTCTTATTCTCTAACTAGTGTTATTTGGCAATTAATATTTTGTCAATCAATATTCCCCTATATCTGAATGTGTGGGCAGTGAGAGATGAGTTAGAGGCAAGGATGGTGAACACTCCCAACAACTGCAGACTACATATATCTTAAGCCATGATTTTCTTTGCAAAGGTCAACATTGATAATGTTCTAGTCATACCTCCGTGTACCAGGAAAGAAGTAGCATATTTCTTGAAAGACACAGCTATCAAAGCTCCATTGAGAAACTGTAAAGATGGACAAGCGATTTCCAAATTACATATCTGATAATGGACATCTACTCTGATTATTTAAATATGAATAAAAATAAAAAACCTTACTAATAACCAAACAGAGTATCCAATTTTACATGTGAAGGAAATAATGGAAGAGACATGTCACCAAAAGTATATGGATGGCTTATAGGCACATGACAAATTTCTCAACATTTAGACATTAAAGAAATACAAATTAAAATCATAATGAGACATGCTTACATATCTATGAGAATGGCTAAAATTATAAAGGCTAATTGTACTTGGTCTGAGCTAGATTGAGAAGCAACAAAAAATCTAAACTGTTGTTGGCATATATCATGATACAACCACTTTGGAAAATAGTTTGAAAATTTTTTTAAATGCAAAATATGTTGCAGTTACAAAAATAGCCATTTTACTTCTAGGCATTTAACCAAGAGAAACAAGCCCTATGTTCATACAGGGACTTGTATATGAATTTCATAGCAGCTTTATTTTTAAGAATTGAAAACAGTGGAAATGTTCATCAATGTCCATCCATAGAGCAAAGAAAAATTATGATCTATTCATTAAAGAGATTACTATTCAACATCAAAATGAACTATTTACAATTGGAGATTCTCAAAGTAATGATGCTGAGAAAAGAAAAGCCAGGCAATGAATAGTATATACAGTGTGATTCCATGACTATAAAAAATCTAGAAAATACAAATTTATATATAGTCACAGTCATCAAATATATTGGTGTGATTTTAGTGCCTTCTTCTGTGATCCTATAGCTTCCTACACTTGCATCTCTGAGCATTTGTTACACCATGTGAAAATATGAACTCTTTCTCTTCATTCTGTCTTACTAGAATAAGAGTCCTTGAAATTTTATGGACAATTGAACTCTCAGTTATTAGCAGAAATTCTATCACACAGTAATTTTCCAAATATAAAAGCCAGAGTTTTACAATGACTTCTAAGCTTTTACATGATCTAGCCACTCATTTAACCTCTGTGACCTCTTTCCCTGCTACTCTTCAGTCACTCACAGTGGCCTCCTTGCTATTCCTCAGATATGCCAGGCATGATCCAACCTTATGGCCTTCAAGATAGCCAATTCCTTTGTCTGGAGTGACCTTATTGCTGATAGTTCTGCGCAAATTCATCACCTTTCCATACCTTTGTTCAATTGTCAGCTTCATTGTAAGTACCCTGATCTTTCTATTAAAAGATTTAACTCCCCATCCCCTGCCTAGCAACCTTGATTTTTCTCACCCTGATCGAGTTTTTCTTTTTCCCCATTGTACTCATCCTTTTTGAATGCACTATGCAATTTTTATTAAGGTTTATAGCTTTGAATTGTCTCACCCATTAAAATAAAAGTTCTACAAAGCCAAGTATTTCATTTACCAGTGTAGTCTGAAGTAATATCTGCCATATAATAGTTCAGTAGACAACTGGTAAATTTCAAAATAAATTAATGTTGAGAATATACTGAATTTCACAAGTCATTTCAATATTTATTTCCAAAAAATAAACTATGTAAAACATACCTTAAATTTACTTTCAAAATATTTTATAGCATATAATGGACAATATACATAAGCCTTAAAGAAACAATCCTATAAATAACCATTTCATACCTACTTAAAAACTACATAATACCACACTCCTAGATCCTCTCTGAACGCTCTAAAATAACCCTAAAGGAAATACATTTTTAAAAATAACAGATTTTTTGTCAAATAATTTAATAAAATAAAAGTTTCATTCATCTATGTAGATCATAATAAATGTTTTTAATAATCATGAAATTATACCTCTGAAGTGTGCTAAAATGAAACCACCTGCTAAGGGTGAGAGAATAAAAATAAACATCATGTTTCCAAATAAGAGGAATTTATTACCTTTGAATCAAAGCATGTGGATTTGTTCAAACTGGCAATAAAGGAATATGGAGACACAAACCATAGAAAGTCATATTTTAGATTTCTAAAAGACTTCGAAGTGAAAAGTATACATTCACTTCTCACTTATTGCTCCTACATATTCATGAATTTGAGAGAAAATATAGGCCCTGTGTGTCTTAGCAACTAATGGGATATTTTTTGATATTTACATGCTTACACATAGTATGTGTTATAGTCTTCTCTTTTACATGCTGTAAAAAGGTTAACTCCTTTTCTGCAGAGATCTGAAAATGTGAAACAGTGCCTGAGTAGCTGAATTCATGTAATTCAAATTTCTTGCAGGTCTAAGAACTATTGATTTTCACTTGACTGCCTCCTTTTTCATCTGTCAATTGGTTACAAATTCTGGTACTGAAGAGAATACATTGGGGCTGGTGGCTCAGTGTGTTAAAGCCTCTGCCTTCAGTTCAGGTCATTATCTCAGGATCCTGGGATCGAGCTCCACATCGGGACATAATGTAACGACAGATAGTTTATATGGGAGCCCTTTGGGTACTCTGGTGGATGAATGTTTTTAAATTAGTTTTTCATGGACATGGGGAGTTAGAGACGAGAAGGGAGGTGGGGGAAATTGGAAGGGGAGCTGAATCATGAGAGACTATGGACTCTGAAAAACAATCTGAGGGTTTTGAAGGGGCGGGGGATTTGGAGGTTGGGGTACCAGGTGTTGGGTATCATAGAGGGCATTGCTTGCATGGAGCACTGGGTGTGGTGCAAAAAGAATGAATACTGTTATGCTGAAAATAAATAAAAAATTAATTTAAAAAATATTAGTTTTTCGTAAACTACAAAAAAAAAAAAAAAGAAAAGCGCTCCCATTTATAGCGTACACTTTATGGTTCACAAAGCACGTGCCAACAATAAAAATAATAATGGGTTACCGTTACACTTCATAGAAAAGGAGGTACAGGGAAATTGAATGAAAGGGAATAACAAAGTAGGTTCATAAGTCAATCTTCCTTGTAAAAAAATTAACCTGAAAGTGCGTTTCTGCCACCTCTCTCCTGTGTGACATTTTATCGATGGGAGATGGAAAATAAATGGTCTGGTTAACCTTTCCCTCCCCCTCAAAACCCATTATTTGAAAACACAAAAAGGGAAGTGAAGGGAGAAATCCTCCCACTCCCATCCCCACTCACCTCCATAGCCACCTCCTCTTCCAAGAACCTAGCAGACAAGGTGCCAAGAAGTGTTAGGTACCAGCAGTTGTCTCAGATCTCATTCAAGAATCATGGTGAAAGGCATTCAAAGAGATTGTGGGGGCACAGGGATCCAATTAAGGGGGACAAGTTTAAGGTTTGCCTGGTCCCCTAAAAACTAATGGCACTAGAGAAGATGAGCTTTGGGAACTATAGCATAATGGATACAATGTGTAAAAAGCTTCAGTGAGTCATGGTGGGAAGAGGCCAAGAGGGTAGCAAACACAGTCTTAGATGATGTTATTAATAGCACTATAGGCTCTAGATTTCCTGTTGTGGTGTTCTTTGCAAGACCAGCCCGGCCAAAGTGGATACTCTCAACCTGGAACAGAGGGTCTTGGAGATGCCAGCACGTGAGGTATGATGAGAGGGTAAAATGATAGGAGGTGTCCTTTGGAAGGACTGACTCCTTGACTTTAAAAGGGAGAACCCAAATCTGTAGGTGAACTCTTTCTGGCTACAAAGAGGGCCAAGGCCTCCTAAGGTCAAGGTCTCCTCGTCACTTGCAAAGATGTCGAAGAACATATTCAGACATTTCAAAGATGTCCTCATATCATTGGTTCCCACTCTGGAATTCTATCAATAAGGTGAGAGTTCCTCTAGTTGAAAAAGAGATCTAAAAAGACTTCCCTTTCTCATGTAATTTCTGTAACCTCCAGGACACACCCACCTCCCCCTTCCAGCTCTGTAATGAAGCCACAGCTGGTGCCAATTTGTGGAACTCCTTAAAGGCTATTCTCCCTTATATACCCCGGGACCAAGTTCCCATGCTCCCTCACCCGATTTCCTGCACTCACCTCCCACCTGGTGTGTTCACACCTGCAAGTGCCTTTTACCAACCCCTTTGTCAAAAGGCAGCCAGAGTGACCTTTCAAAGACCTATCAGTTCCTGGCATTTGTCTCCATAGAAATCTGCACTGATCTTCTAACAAATTCTCAGTCCTCCAAAGGCACCCATAATCCTCCCATCAGTCTATTCATACCCCTCCAACTGACTGATGCCTGTTCTGCCCCATCTCTCTGCCCTTCAACCACACTGCCTCCTTCTTCCTGTGGAGACCTCTCATGGCACCTGCCTCCAAGCACAGGTGATTCCCATTGATGGGAAGACCCTCTTCTCTCCCCCATCTCCCCACTCCAGTTACTCCCACTTATTCGTGAGCTCACAAGCCCCATGGTACACACTCTCCATGCAGCCTGCTCTCTCTTTTCTAGCACTGGCCTCCGTTTCTAGCTGTGCTTGTGTCATGGATGTCCCTCCCCAGCCAGCCTCCAAGCTCTCCTTCCCTTTAGCTCCAACACCTGACACAGTGCCTGGCACGTAGTAAGCCCTGGCTAGCTTCTAAGAGCCTCACTGAGGGACTGAAAGCATTTTAAAAATGTCACCACGTAGGCTCGAAACTGTAGGCAGAAAAAGCTTTGCCTGGATTGACATTTTAGAGACGTATTCGTCAAGTTGGATATGTTCACTGACTTTACCTTGTAAAATTAAAAAAAAAAAAGGACCTCTGTATCGCTTCGCATCTAAGGAAGGCGCATGTATACTATTAGACCACGTTATGAGCTTAATGGAAGGAGACAAGATGTTTTCGCTAAGAAAATGTATAAGACTGTTGAGGTCAAGTGGGAGGAAACAGTCCGTTTGTTGGAGCATTGCTATCTTACTCTATCACAGCCACTCATAAAAATCTGACACGGGGTGAGTCAGAATTGTCTGTCGGAGATGAGTTAGATCTGGCTCATGTTCCTACAGACATGAAAGCCAGAAGCGAAGAAGGAGGCTTTGAAAGCGTGGGTTGAGGAGGCCGTGTGGTTCACTGCGATGAGCTAAGTGCCCAGGGCCACCAGCAGACATGCTGGCCTGTGTCCGTCCTTTGTTCTGGGGTCCCTCTTGCACCATGTGGTGAGGCTGGTGGCTGGGAGCAGCTCAGGACAGGACCTGGTGGCATCTTACCTCTCCCACCCTCCTGTGGGCTCCAGTGGGCTCCAGTAGGTCCCAAGGGACAGCCTGCCTTCCTTGCAAAGCCCAGTAGCACTGGGAGCAGAAACTGGGGCCAAAGAGTGAGCACCCTGTTTGACAAGCTGGACCAGCCACCTCTTCTTCAGATGCAGGGGGAGCCCTGGCATGCTGACTCCTCCCTTCTCCCTTTCCCCTTTCCTCTTTCCTCCCTCTTTTCTTCCCCTCTCTCCTTCCCTGGTGGTGCCCTTTCCCAATGCCCACTTCATCCCTTTTCCTTTCTACATACCTGTCTTCTAGAGTTTCTTCTCTTTCCTCCCCATTACTTCCCTTCATCTGAATCTCCTCTTTGGTCCCTTTGTCCCTGCTCTCTGCTCCTCCTCCCCTTCCCTGGCCCCTGTTCAGCTCCATACTGAATGCAGGCAGAGCTGGACTAACATGCTCACTTGCTAGCTCAGCCACCCTCCAGAGAAGTCACTCTTCGGTGGCCACCTTCCTGACCCCCTGGTTGCTTCTCCACTTGTTCAGATATTGCTCTGAAGTCTGAGGAGGACAGAGCGGGGCTGCCACAGAAGCAGGCCAGAGGAGAAACCAAACCATGTGTCCACACTGTCCCCCAGCACTGCTGCTCTGAGAGCTTTCGGAGTCCTCAAAGGGTTAGGATTTAGGGGCTTCTTCAGAACCGGGAGTGAAAACAAGCCTAGGTCAAAAGAAAAGCGACGGCCCCCACACAAAAATAATAATCACAAATGAAAACTATGTTAACTCTGAGTCCCAAAGTCGAAAAATTGCCTTGAATCTGTCACTAGAGAACACCCAAGGCCTCACTCTCTGGGTTCTGGGTGCCCTGGGAATGGCAGGAGGCTCTGAAAAGCGCGTGGGGGTGCAGAACTATGGGGGCTAGCCTGCCCGCTGGCAGGGGGGGGGGTACCTCCTGTGGCGCTGTCCCGGCCTGACCCCCTGCGGACAGGGTGTGGCGCAGCGTCTGGGGTGGTCCTGGTGCCCTGGGGTTGGCGGGAGGCTGCGCCCAGCTCCTGGACTGCGTTTTCTGCTTCAGGTGAGGGCGTGTCGTGGTGTCACTTTACCTGTGAGCAGAGGGTCCTCCAGAGAAGCCATGGGGCGGGGAGGGGCAGCAGGCGGCGGGAACGGGAACAGGACACCGCGGCCTCAGGGGCTAGGCTGGAGCATGGGAGTGCAGGGGCAGCGAGTATGGTGGGTCCTGCAGTCCCAAATGGGCTGCAGCACAGCACACTGGCGCTGCGCGCCCCTCCTTCCCCCCTGGGCAATTAGCAAAGCCCCTCTCCCGGCCGCCCCCGCCCCCCTCCCTCCTGAGTCCTCTGAGAGCTCACTTCCAGCTTTGGAAATTAGCAAAGACCCTTCTCTGCGCTGGCCCCGCCCCCTCACTTCTGAGGCCGGAGCCCATGCTGGGGTGCGGGGCTAAGCCCTGGCATGCTGCTGCATTGCCAGCGCCTGCCCTGGGCAGCCTCCTAGCCTGGCTCCCTGAGCGGGTGTCCACGCGCAGCCTGGCTGCGAAAAGATCATCAGTCCTAAACGCCAGCTGCACTCTTGGGTCAGTTTGCTGGCTTCCAGATTGCGCCCAAAGCCAGGAACCAGCTTCCCCAGCACAGGCCTGGGCTGAGATGCCTGCCTGGGATCTGTCTGAGCAGTCTCCTCCACTCCAGGCAGGGATGGCACTTCGACCTGGATGTTTGGGTTTCTTGTTTGTTTTTTTGGTCATTGGTTATTACATGACCTCCAGGGTAGGTGCTCCACAAAGGGAGTGAAAACAGGACGCCATATATAGCATACAGCCATTCTAGAAAAATAGCTTGGGGTTCTCTCAGAAACGCGGCATTGGTCCTTGCACTATGGTTTAATAGAAAAGGGATTATGCACCAAGTTACTTAAATGAGCATAGGTTGAAATCGTTTACTGAGAGTAAATATTTTAAATAGTTATATTTTAACTAAATCTATCATCAATCATAAATCTATTACACGAAGGTTACAGGCAATTTAAAAGAGAGAGCTTTCTCTTCAGGGTTTTAAATAACCCCTGTCTCTCTTGGCACATGAGAATGCAAAGATAGGAAATGGTTTGTAAAAGATCATATAATAGCTTTTACTAATTCTATTTATTTGACAGACAGAGATCACAAGTAGGCAGAGAGGCAGGCAGAGAGAAAGATGGGGAAGCAGGCTCCCCGTCAAGCAGAGAGCCTGATGAAGGGCTCGATCCCAGGACCCTGAGATCATGACCTGAGCCCAAGGCAGAGGCTTAACACACGGAGCCACCCAGGCGCCACCAGATGAAATACATTTCTGACTTAGAAACTTCAGATAGAATTATTTTGTCCATGATGACAACTGAAGAAAATGTGTCATCCCTAAACCTAACCTTAAACCCTACCAACGCTGAAACCTAAGCTGACCTTAAAGCCCAAACTAGAACCCTGAATCCCAAACCTGGAATGGAACCCAAAGCCTGTACCTGAGCCCTGGATCCAAGCCCTGAACCACGAACCCAAACCCTAAACCAGACCTCCAAGTCATGAAGCCTGAACCCAAATCTCAGCATGAAGTCAAACCCCAAATTTGACCTTGAACTTTATCCCATAAGCCCTGAGTCTTAAAGCCTAAATCATAAACTTAAAGCCCTAAACTATAACTCTGTTCCCTTGTCCTTCACTCTAAACCCTCACCCTAACACTAAACCCAAAGCCTGATCTAGAACTCTGACTAAAACCTGAACCTGTACCCAAATTCAAATGCTTCACCACACTTTGCTTAGGCACTTGCCATTGATGGATATTTGCAGTTTCTACCTTTTGATTCTTGTGAACATTGTTTGGGTTGGGGGCTAGGGTTAGGGTCTTGGATTAGGGTAGGGTCCAGGCTTGAGACCAAGTTGAGGTCAGAGTGTGGGTCCGCATCAGGGCCATGTTCAGTGACACTGTTTGGGTCAAGGACTGTTGTAATTCCACATTGTTTCCAATTCATTGTTCCTTAGCTATTTGGGGGGCAGTTGGGGGGTATTGGGCTCCATGCAGCTTGAATTTCCGGAATGAAATGGCATCAGCTGGACCCCAGGAGGGAGGAGGACCTTCCACTGAAGGGTGAGCTCCCACAGTCCTGCACTGCCTTGCACCGCCTGCAGAGGGCGCCAGACCCCAGCTCCGCCCTGAGCCAAGGCTGCACAGCCACAGCTGGGACCAGAGCCCCGCCTCTTCAGGACCCACTGTGGAGACTTCTGGAGAATGTGGGGCGCCTCCCACCCTGACAGGACAAGCTGAGGAGGGTGTGGCTCTGCATCCACACTGACCGGACCCGTTGTGGAGGACGCGCCCACACTGGCAGCAGTCCAACCTCCTAAGGACCAGATGCTGGAGGAGCTGAGGAGAAGCCACCTGAGTGCACTGTCAAGGGGTTCGTGGTCTCAGGACCCCACAGAGGAAGGGCGCCCTGTGTAGACACTGGGGCTTCCGTCGTTTTGTGTGAGGAGACGTGGCCTCCTGCTGTGCTGTGCGCGGGGCTGTGGGGTCCCCCCTTTCTGGGCTCGGGTGCTCCTAGGTCCTCATCGGTGTTTGTGTGCTCGCGGATTAGGTTCCTTGGGCTCCTCAGATGGTCTGCAGTCAGGGAGCGTCCCCCTGCTTCGGTGCTTGTGCTCTCCCCACCTCAGCCCTGCGGGGTCCTTCCCGTGTCCACACCCACTCCAGGCTTGCACCGAGTCCGGAAATTCGGGAGCCAGAGTGAGGACTCTGTAGACGGTTTTGGGGAGAGTAGGTATTTTCCCAGTGTGGGTTCTTCCCTGAGCACAGTGCCTCCCCATCTCTGTGTGTACCCCTCCCTGTCTGTCGTCATTGTTGCAGGGCTGTCAGAGGACAGGTCTGTCACCTTCTTGGTTCAGGGGCCTCCCAGGTATCTTGCTGTCTTGGATGCAGGTGTAAATGAGATCGTTCTCCGCAGTCTCTTTCTGATGGTTCCTTCGGAGCACCTAGGAGTGCCACTAATTTGTGCATATTGATTTTGTTCCTTGCAAGTTCTTGAATTTAATAGTTCAATTGGCCTTAAACTCAATCTGCCAGTTATTTGACCAGCAGCATGGGTTTAATTGGGAAGAGCAGAGAATGGCAGTCTGGGCTGAGCAAGCTAAGGTCCCAACACAGGCAAGTGCGAGAAACAAAGGAGAGGAACATTATTTCATGGAGGAGGAAGAAGTTGGGAAGGGTGCTTGAGGAAAAGTCCCTTGGAGAAAGGCAGGGTGATGGAGAATTCTCACCAGCTGAGCTGCAAAGATCCTACAAAAAGTCAGGAGATGAACCTCCAGCTTCCCCTGTGGGGTCTAAAATTGGTGAGTCTCTCCTGTGGGGGATTGCAATGTGGGGTCTGTAATGGGCACTGAGCACCAGGCGCCCCCTTCCAGCCTCCCCTTCTGGCATCCCCAGTCCACTTTACTGGGGCTTCCCTTCCTGCTTTTGCACAGTTCTAACCAGCTTGTGGTGGAACGTTGTGGAAAAACTGAAATTCCAAATCCACTGCTTCTACTGCACCTGAGATACAGGGGCCCATGATTTAATCCTCCCACGAGTCTCTTGCTAGCCCCACCTGTCCGTTACTCATTTTGAGAGTTGATATTATCAAAGTACTGTAATTCTAAAAATTTCTGAATTAGCTGTATTATTTCTTTTTAGGTATGAAGTTAACTTCCAATTATATGAATTTAATATTTTGGTCATTGTTTTCTAATTTTATTGCCTTATTCTTGGAAAATATAGCCTGATATTTAACTCTAGGAATTTATTGGCATATACTTCTGGCCTAAATAATGGCCTGTTTGTGTAAATGTTCAACTTATGCTTATATACTTACTGAAGACTCTTGTTTTGGGGTCAGGATGGCTACATTTATTAATAGATCAGGACTATTAGATTCTCTAAATTTTGATGTCTCTTAATTTAATCTAATTAAATTATCAGTTAATGAAAGAAGTTAAATTTTTTATGTACTACTGCATCTAAACTTATCAAAGTCTTTGCTATAATTAGACAAGTATGTCATCCTGTTTTTATACCAAGTCTCACATTAAAAAAATCATACTATCTGAAATATTATTTATTTTTATTATTATTTATTTTTTTTAAAAGATTGTATTTATTGGGGTACCTGAGTTAAGTGTCTACCTATAGCTCAGGTCATAATACCCGGGTCCTGGGATAGAGCCCCGCAGGGGGTTCCCTGCTCAGTGGCGTGCTTCTCCCTCTCCCTCTGTTATTCCCTCTGCTGTGTGCATGTTTTTCTTTTCTCACTCTCTCTCAAATAAATAAGTAAAATTTAAAGATTATCTCTCTCAAATAAATAAGTCAAATTTTTTTTCTCAATGGGAGGGAGAAGCAGACTCTCCACTGAGCAGGGAGCCTGATGCAGGGCTCAATACCAGGACCCTGGGATCATCACCTGAGCTGAAGGCAGACACTTGAACCGACTAAGTCACCCAGGCACTCCAGCTGTTTATTTATTTATTTATTTTTATTATGCATATGTTTTATCTCTCTTTTCTACAAGTCTTTTTTTTGATCTTTTTACTTTTTTCATAAAACTGAATTATTTCAAGATGACTTGGTCATCCTCTTTTCCCCAACCTCAAAGATCATAGAGTATATTTTAACTGTTAAAATAATATTAGTATTTAAGTGCTGCCTACACAAATTAAGGCAAATTATCTGTGATCTGTATTCCTGAAAATATTTTTTTTATTATGCCTTCCTATGCCAATGACATTTTATAAGGATCTAAATGTTTCCATTTGTGATTTTTTTTCAAGATAATAAAGCTATTACTTCATTCTTTTTTATATCTGATGTTATTTAAAAAAATTCTGTCAGTCTGATTCTTGTTTCTTTATTAATGAATTATTTTTTTTCTCTCTAACACTTGTGATTTTTTTTGTGTGTCTTTGGTATGTATGCCCTAGTTTGGGATTCATAGAGTCAACTCTAGTTATGAATATTTTCTTTCTTTTCTTGTATGTAAGTTTTAATCCAGTGTCTTGACTATTTTATGCTTGAGAAATAGATGTACATTAATATTCAAATATTTCTTTCCTTTTTCTTCTTTCATTTAAAAAAAGTCATTTATTTTATTTTATTTAAAAATATTTATTTATTTATTTATTTGGAGTAGAGAGAGAGGGTCATGAAGAGTGGCTGATTATATACTTTCAATTTGGGAGGAGGTTAGGGATAGCACAAGCCTCCAAGGTATTTTATAAACAAGGTTTCCAGGACCTTGAGGGGGCTAGCTATTGTTAGGGAAAGGTCATTTATTACTATTTAGTAAAAACTCAGGGAAGAGACTCTTCTGATGTGTATCAGTGGGTATATGCTTGGGAGATGATTGCCAATGTATATCTTGAGGGCAGGGGTGGGGAGTAGAGATAAAGAAGTTTCCAAAGTAATTTTTACATGTGAAAGTAGATTTTCAGTATCCTGGGGGGTGGACTAAGAATGCTTTTTGCCCTGAGTGGATGTGTCCACATGGAAGCAGCTGAGTCCCCAGAGGAGCTTCAAGGACTTGTCAACAGGCTATGAGTAGTAAGGAAATCTAATTTCTTCTCTAGCTTTTGTTCCACACACATCACCTACATCTTACACCTCTTTTATATTGATAATTTTAATGCTTTGCTGGTATCCAGATGACTATATCCTTAAGTGACTTCTTATCTCTATTGAATCCATTACGTATTCTATCCATTGTATTCTTAATTCAACTAGATTACATATATTTAATCTATTAGTACCACTAGGTTCTTATTCTTGTTTTTATTTCAAAATCTTTCCTTATTTCCTTACATTATTTATTGGGTATATTTTAAATCCCTGAAATACTCACTTATTATATATAAGCTGTCAACCGTATTCTTATTTTGAGGTAGCTATATCTTTTTGGGTTTTAGGACATCATACCAACAATGCCAAATAATTTTCAGACAACAGCAGGATCTCCAAGAATTCAACTAAATTCTGACACTATCTACCTGAACATAGTGTAAGATTTCATCAGTTAAGGGATCAGTCCTCCAAGACTATCTCCAACCCCACCTCAGATGCCAGTCTCACTGTAGGCCCCAGGTTATTACCTGTGCTTGTGACTGAGCAACTACAGGTTGGAGGTCCCAGTGGCCTACTTCTTACGTTCTTTTAATTTGCTACAGGGACTCACAAAACTCAGAAAAATACTTACTTTATGTTTGCCAGCTTATTAAAAGATATAATAGAAGATTTAAATCAATAGATAGATAAAGAAGTGCACAGGGCAAGGTATGGAGAATGGGCACAGAGCTTCTATTACCTTCTGTAAGACTGCCACTCTTCCTGCCTTTTCATACATTTCACAAACTAAAAGCTTTCTGAACCCAGTCCTTTCAGCTTTTCTGTGGAGGCTTCATGACATAGTCATGACTGACTAAATCATTGTCATTTGCTGATCTAATCTCCAGATCCTCTTCCCTCCCCAGATAATCCTGTATTGGGAGGAAGGGGAGGCAAAAAGTTGTGAAGGCTTTCACCAAGTGGTTGGTCCTTCAGGCAAACAGCCCTTGCCTTGAGTGAGGTCTGAAGGTCACTTCATTAACAGAACAAAACACACCTCTCTCACCCTTATCACAGGAAATCCCAAGAGTTTTAGGAGCTGTGAGTCAGTAGCCATGGTTGAAAACCAAATATTCAGATGACCAAAATATATTTCTTGTAAACCACTATATTACACTACATGCTTAAGTATTTAATTATGTGATCTTTTAAACTAATATTTTTCTAAGAGTATAAACTGTTCTGGCAGTAATCTGGATTGGGGAGTGATGTATTGCCAAATTTCTGTCGTTTTAGTCCAGGAAGTCAAAGAGAAAGAACAGGAGAGCCCCTTAGGGCAGGAAGTTCAAAGTAACAATGTTAACTACTACTACCTTTTCTTGATTTTTTTTTTTTAAACAAGCAAATCTTCTCTTCAGAGTTGCAGTTTAAAGCCAAGAACATGCAGAATTGGGAGAAAAAATAGTTAAATTTGGAGACTTGCAGAGGTAGAATCAGAGTAGTGAAAGCCATTACAGCAACTGAACTAACTGAGGTCAGTCTTTGGTGAATCACAGAAACACGTGGAGTTGTCAAACAAAGGAATCTTTGTTTACAACATACAAGGAGATCACAGGGAATAAGTTCCAAAGCCTTGACTGTTTGAACAGGAGAGAGATTTTTATTTAGTATTTAAGATGAATACTCAGAAGGGAGAGTTTTATTATTCCGTGTATGGTTGGTCATAAGGTTGTGGCTGCATGCACATCCACATATGTATTTGTGCAATATGTATTGCATGTTCACCTGAATGAAGCTTGTATTCCACCGAGGGCAGAAACTTCAACGTTAGAATAAAGCAGAGGTAACTGTTGGACAAGGGAAAGGGACTCTGCAGGCTTCAAGAGCAGATAGAAACTAGATGGGGTCTTGGGCTCATTTTCTGGGACAAGGAATGCAAGGCCTTGATTGCTTTTGAAATAGCACTAGGAGTTTTACCACTGATTTATTGTCTCAATAGCTTAGGCTATTTCCTGGTCTGGTGGTGACTGTTAGTTTTCCCATTGCCTTGTTCCCTCAAAATCCTTAAGGAGTGAGGTTTTTGCATTTCTTTTTAAGAACCTCCCAGGAAGTTTTGGAAGAAGTGTGCTTGGGCAAGTACACAGGTGGGGTATAGATCATTGAAAATAGCTGGGGACAAAAAATGATTTTCTTATGTCAGGAAAACTATATGTCATCTTAATTTTCTGGGAACCTCTAATTCTTTCTGCTGATGTTACCAGCAGGCTTCTGAGATATTACTGATTGTTCTCTTGTACCTAAGGAAAAAGAAATGTAGAAAGCAAAAGACAAAACTTTAAAATCTATCCTCCAACTCATCAATTCACTGCAGCCACCTCTCTGTCTTTCCCTTTCTCTTTTTCTTTATCTTTCTCTCTCACTTTCTCTCTCACATACGCACAACACACGCAAATCATCTTAAAACAATTTTTAATTTTCCCTATTCCATTTTAATATACTTGAGGCATGATCATTTTCTTAGTAAATACAAGAAAAAAAAATCTAGGATTCCATCATTCTGTGTGATTAAAGTATTGAGGAATTTACTTCCAATAGCACTTATAAAAACACATTTTATTTATGTAATATTATATAATCAGGTGCCTGCATTTTTCTTATTCTCTAACTAGTGTTATTTGGCAATTAATATTTTGTCAATCAATATTCCCCTATATCTGAATGTGTGGGCAGTGAGAGATGAGTTAGAGGCAAGGATGGTGAACACTCCCAACAACTGCAGACTACATATATCTTAAGCCATGATTTTCTTTGCAAAGGTCAACATTGATAATGTTCTAGTCATACCTCCGTGTACCAGGAAAGAAGTAGCATATTTCTTGAAAGACACAGCTATCAAAGCTCCATTGAGAAACTGTAAAGATGGACAAGCGATTTCCAAATTACATATCTGATAATGGACATCTACTCTGATTATTTAAATATGAATAAAAATAAAAAACCTTACTAATAACCAAACAGAGTATCCAATTTTACATGTGAAGGAAATAATGGAAGAGACATGTCACCAAAAGTATATGGATGGCTTATAGGCACATGACAAATTTCTCAACATTTAGACATTAAAGAAATACAAATTAAAATCATAATGAGACATGCTTACATATCTATGAGAATGGCTAAAATTATAAAGGCTAATTGTACTTGGTCTGAGCTAGATTGAGAAGCAACAAAAAATCTAAACTGTTGTTGGCATATATCATGATACAACCACTTTGGAAAATAGTTTGAAAATTTTTTTAAATGCAAAATATGTTGCAGTTACAAAAATAGCCATTTTACTTCTAGGCATTTAACCAAGAGAAACAAGCCCTATGTTCATACAGGGACTTGTATATGAATTTCATAGCAGCTTTATTTTTAAGAATTGAAAACAGTGGAAATGTTCATCAATGTCCATCCATAGAGCAAAGAAAAATTATGATCTATTCATTAAAGAGATTACTATTCAACATCAAAATGAACTATTTACAATTGGAGATTCTCAAAGTAATGATGCTGAGAAAAGAAAAGCCAGGCAATGAATAGTATATACAGTGTGATTCCATGACTATAAAAAATCTAGAAAATACAAATTTATATATAGTCACAGTCATCAAATATATTGGTGTGATTTTAGTGCCTTCTTCTGTGATCCTATAGCTTCCTACACTTGCATCTCTGAGCATTTGTTACACCATGTGAAAATATGAACTCTTTCTCTTCATTCTGTCTTACTAGAATAAGAGTCCTTGAAATTTTATGGACAATTGAACTCTCAGTTATTAGCAGAAATTCTATCACACAGTAATTTTCCAAATATAAAAGCCAGAGTTTTACAATGACTTCTAAGCTTTTACATGATCTAGCCACTCATTTAACCTCTGTGACCTCTTTCCCTGCTACTCTTCAGTCACTCACAGTGGCCTCCTTGCTATTCCTCAGATATGCCAGGCATGATCCAACCTTATGGCCTTCAAGATAGCCAATTCCTTTGTCTGGAGTGACCTTATTGCTGATAGTTCTGCGCAAATTCATCACCTTTCCATACCTTTGTTCAATTGTCAGCTTCATTGTAAGTACCCTGATCTTTCTATTAAAAGATTTAACTCCCCATCCCCTGCCTAGCAACCTTGATTTTTCTCACCCTGATCGAGTTTTTCTTTTTCCCCATTGTACTCATCCTTTTTGAATGCACTATGCAATTTTTATTAAGGTTTATAGCTTTGAATTGTCTCACCCATTAAAATAAAAGTTCTACAAAGCCAAGTATTTCATTTACCAGTGTAGTCTGAAGTAATATCTGCCATATAATAGTTCAGTAGACAACTGGTAAATTTCAAAATAAATTAATGTTGAGAATATACTGAATTTCACAAGTCATTTCAATATTTATTTCCAAAAAATAAACTATGTAAAACATACCTTAAATTTACTTTCAAAATATTTTATAGCATATAATGGACAATATACATAAGCCTTAAAGAAACAATCCTATAAATAACCATTTCATACCTACTTAAAAACTACATAATACCACACTCCTAGATCCTCTCTGAACGCTCTAAAATAACCCTAAAGGAAATACATTTTTAAAAATAACAGATTTTTTGTCAAATAATTTAATAAAATAAAAGTTTCATTCATCTATGTAGATCATAATAAATGTTTTTAATAAGCATGAAATTATACCTCTGAAGTGTGCTAAAATGAAACCACCTGCTAAGGGTGAGAGAATAAAAATAAACATCATGTTTCCAAATAAGAGGAATTTATTACCTTTGAATCAAAGCATGTGGTTTTGTTCAAACTGGCAATAAAGGAATATGGAGACACAAACCATAGAAAGTCATATTTTAGATTTCTAAAAGACTTCGAAGTGAAAAGTATACATTCACTTCTCACTTATTGCTCCTACATATTCATGAATTTGAGAGAAAATATAGGCCCTGTGTGTCTTAGCAACTAATGGGATATTTTTTGATATTTACATGCTTACACATAGTATGTGTTATAGTCTTCTCTTTTACATGCTGTAAAAAGGTTAACCCCTTTTCTGCAGAGATCTGAAAATGTGAAACAGTGCCTGAGTAGCTGAATTCATCTAATTCAAATTTCTTGCAGGTCTAAGACCTATTGATTTTCACTTGACTGCCTCCTTTTTCATCTGTCAATTGGTTACAAATTCTGGTACTGAAGAGAATACATTGGGGCTGGTGGCTCAGTGTGTTAAAGCCTCTGCCTTCAGTTCAGGTCATTATCTCAGGATCCTGGGATCGAGCTCCACATCGGGACATAATGTAACGACAGATAGTTTATATGGGAGCCCTTTGGGTACTCTGGTGGATGAATGTTTTTAAATTAGTTTTTCATGGACATGGGGAGTTAGAGACGAGAAGGGAGGTGGGGGAAATTGGAAGGGGAGCTGAATCATGAGAGACTATGGACTCTGAAAAACAATCTGAGGGTTTTGAAGGGGCGGGGGATTTGGAGGTTGGGGTACCAGGTGTTGGGTATCATAGAGGGCACTGCTTGCATGGAGCACTGGGTGTGGTGCAAAAAGAATGAATACTGTTATGCTGAAAATAAATAAAAAATTAATTTAAAAAATATTAGTTTTTCGTAAACTACAAAAAAAAAAAAAAAAAGAAAAGCGCTCCCATTTATAGCGTACACTTTATGGTTCACAAAGCACGTGCCAACAATAAAAATAATAATGGGTTACCGTTACACTTCATAGAAAAGGAGGTACAGGGAAATTGAATGAAAGGGAATAACAAAGTAGGTTCATAAGTCAATCTTCCTTGTAAAAAAATTAACGTGAAAGTGCGTTTCTGCCACCTCTCTCCTGTGTGACATTTTATCGATGGGAGATGGAAAATAAATGGTCTGGTTAACCTTTCCCTCCCCCTCAAAACCCATTATTTGAAAACACAAAAAGGGAAGTGAAGGGAGAAATCCTCCCACTCCCATCCCCACTCACCTCCATAGCCACCTCCTCTTCCAAGAACCTAGCAGACAAGGTGCCAAGAAGTGTTAGGTACCAGCAGTGGTCTCAGATCTCATTCAAGAATCATGGTGAAAGGCATTCAAAGAGATTGTGGGGGCACAGGGATCCAATTAAGGGGGACAAGTTTAAGGTTTGCCTGGTCCCCTAAAAACTAATGGCACTAGAGAAGATGAGCTTTGGGAACTATAGCATAATGGATACAATGTGTAAAAAGCTTCAGTGAGTCATGGTGGGAAGAGGCCAAGAGGGTAGCAAACACAGTCTTAGATGATGTTATTAATAGCACTATAGGCTCTAGATTTCCTGTTGTGGTGTTCTTTGCAAGACCAGCCCGGCCAAAGTGGATACTCTCAACCTGGAACAGAGGGTCTTGGAGATGCCAGCACGTGAGGTATGATGAGAGGGTAAAATGATAGGAGGTGTCCTTTGGAAGGACTGACTCCTTGACTTTAAAAGGGAGAACCCAAGTCTGTAGGTGAAATCTTTATGGCTACAAAGAGGGCCAAGGCCTCCTAAGGTCAAGGTCTCCTCGTCACTTGCAAAGATGTCGAAGAACATATTCAGACATTTCAAAGATGTCCTCATATCATTGGTTCCCACTCTGGAATTCTATCAATAAGGTGAGAGTTCCTCTAGTTGAAAAAGAGATCTAAAAAGACTTCCCTTTCTCATGTAATTTCTGTAACCTCCAGGACACACCCACCTCCCCCTTCCAGCTCTGTAATGAAGCCACAGCTGGTGCCAATTTGTGGAACTCCTTAAAGGCTATTCTCCCTTATATACCCCGGGACCAAGTTCCCATGCTCCCTCACCCGATTTCCTGCACTCACCTCCCACCTGGTGTGTTCACACCTGCAAGTGCCTTTTACCAACCCCTTTGCCAAAAGGCAGCCAGAGTGACCTTTCAAAGACCTATCAGTTCCTGGCATTTGTCTCCATAGAAATCTGCACTGATCTTCTAACAAATTCTCAGTCCTCCAAAGGCACCCATAATCCTCCCATCAGTCTATTCATACCCCTCCAACTGACTGATGCCTGTTCTGCCCCATCTCTCTGCCCTTCAACCACACTGCCTCCTTCTTCCTGTGGAGACCTCTCATGGCACCTGCCTCCAAGCACAGGTGATTCCCATTGATGGGAAGACCCTCTTCTCTCCCCCATCGACCCACTCCAGTTACTCCCACTTATTCGTGAGCTCACAAGCCCCATGGTACACACTCTCCATGCAGCCTGCTCTCTCTTTTCTAGCACTGGCCTCCGTTTCTAGCTGTGGTTGTGTCATGGATGTCCTTCCCCAGCCAGCCTCCAAGCTCTCTTTCCCTTTAGCTCCAACACCTGACACAGTGCCTGGCACGTAGTAAGCCCTGGCTAGCTTCTAAGAGCCTCACTGAGGGACTGAAAGCATTTTAAAAATGTCACCACGTAGGCTCGAAACTGTAGGCAGAAAAAGCTTTGCCTGGATTGACATTTTAGAGACGTATTGGTCAAGTTGGATGTGTTCACTGACTTTACCTTGTAAAATTTAAAAAAAAAAAAAGGACCTCTGTATCGCTTCGCATCTACCGAAGGCGCATGTATACTCCTAGACCACGTTATGAGCTTAATGGAAGGAGACAAGATGTTTTCGCTAAGAAAATGTATAAGACTGTTGAGGTCAAGTGGGAGGAAACAGTCCGTTTGTTGGAGCATTCCTATCTTACTCTATCACAGCCACTCATAAAAATCTGACACGGGGTGAGTCAGAATTGTCTGTCGGAGATGAGTTAGATCTGGCTCATGTTCCTACAGACATGAAAGCCAGAAACGAAGAAGGAGGCTTTGAAAGCGTGGGTTGAGGAGGCCGTGTGGTTCACTGCGATGAGCTAAGTGCCCAGGGCCACCAGCAGACATGCTGGCCTGTATCCTTCCTTTGTTCTGGGGTCCCTCTTGCACCATGTGGTGAGGCTGGTGGCTGGGAGCAGCTCAGGACAGTACCCGGTGGCATCTTAATTCTCCCACCCTCCTGTGGGCTCCAGTGGGCTCCAGTAGGTCCCAAGGGACAGCCTGCCTTCCTTGAAAAGCCCAGTAGCACTGGGAGCAGAAACTGGGGCCAAAGAGTGAGCACCCTGTTTGACAAGCTGGAGCAGCCACCTCTTCTTCAGATGCAGGGGGAGCCCTGGCATGCTGACTCCTCCCTTCTCCCTTTCCCCTTTCCTCTCTTCCTCCCTCTTTCCTTCCCCTCTCTCCTTCCCTGGTGGTGCCCTTTCCCAATGCCCACTTCATCCCTTTTCCTTTCTACATACCTGTCTTCTAGAGTTTCTTCTCTTTCCTCCCCATTACTTCCCTTCATCTGAATCTCCTCTTTGGTCCCTTTGTCCCTGCTCTCTGCTCCTCCTCCCCTTCCCTGGCCCCTGTTCAGCTCCATACTGAATGCAGGCAGAGCTGGACTAACATGCTCACTTGCTAGCTCAGCCACCCTCCAGAGAAGTCACTCTTCGGTGGCCACCTTCCTGACCCCCTGGTCGCTTCTCCACTTGTTCAGATATTGCTCTGAAGTCTGAGGAAGACAGAGCGGGGCTGCCACAGAAGCAGGCCAGAGGAGAAACCAAACCATGTGTCCACACTGTCCCCCAGCACTGCTGCTCTGAGAGCTTTCAGAGTCCTCAACAGGGTTAGGATTTAGGGGCTTCTTCAGAACCGGGAGTGAAAACAACCATAGGTCAAAAGAAAAGCTATGGCACCCACAAAAAATAATAATCACAAATGAAAACTATGTTAACTCTGAGTCCCAAAGTCGAAAAATGCCTTGAATCTGTCTCTAGAAAGCACCCAAGGCCTCACTCTCTGGGTTCTGGGTGCCCTGGAAATGGCAGGAGGCTCTGAAAAGCGCGTGGGGGTGCAGAACTATGGGGGCTAGCCTGCCCTCTGGCGGGGGGGGGGTACCTCCTGTGGCGCTGTCCCAGCCTGACCCCCTGCGGACAGGGTGTGGCACAGCGTCTGGGGTGGTCCTGGTGCACTGGGGTTGGCGGGAGGCTGGGGCCCAAACATCCCACGCCCAGCTCCTGGACCGCGTTTTCTGCTTCAGGTGAGGGCGCGTCGTGGTGTCACTTTACCTGTGAGCAGAGGGTCCTCCAGAGAAGATATTGGGCGGGGAGGGGCAGCAGGCGGCGGGAAGGGGAACAGGACACCATGGCCTCATGGGCTAGGCTGGAGCATGAGAGTGCAGGGGCAGCGAGTATGGTGGGTCCTGCAGTCCCGAATGGGCTGCAGCACAGCACCCTGGCGCTGCGCGCCCCTCCTTCCCGCCTGGGCAATTAGCAAAGCCCCTTCTCCCGGCCGCCCCCGACCCGCCCCCGCCCCCGCCCCCCTCCTTCCTGAGTCCTCTGAGAGCTCACTTCCAGCTTTGGAAATTAGCAAAGACCCTTCTCTACGCTGGCCCCACCCCCTCACTTCTGAGACGGAGCCCGTGCTGGGGTGCGGGGCTAAGCCCTGGCATGCTGCTGCATTGCCAGCGCCTGCGCTGGGCAGCCGCCTAGCCTGGCTCCCTGAGCGGGTGTCCACGCGCCCTGGCTGCCAAAGCATCATCAGTCCTAAACGCCGGCTGCACTCTTGGGTCAGTTTGCTGGCTTCCAGTTTGCGCCCAAAGCCAGGAACCAGCTTCCCCAACACAGGCCTGGGCTGAGATGCCTGCCTGGGATCTGTCTGAGCAGTCTCCTCCACTCCAGGCAGGGATGGCACTTCGACCTGGATGTTTGAGTTTTTGGTTTGTTTTTTTGGTCATTGGTTATTACATGACCTCCAGGGTAGGTGCTCCACAATGGGAGTGAAAACAGGACGGCATATATAGCATACAGCCATTCTAGAAAAATAGCTTGGGGTTCTCTCGGGAACGCGGCATTGGTCCTTGCACTATGGTTTAATAGAAAAGGGATTATGCACCAAGTTACTTAAATGAGCATAGGTTGAAATCGTTTACTGAGAGTAAATATTTTAAATAGTTATATTTTAACTAAATCTATTATCAATCATAAATCTATTACACGAAGGTTACAGGCAATTTAAAAGCAAGAGCACTCTCTTCAGGGTTTTAAATAACCCCTGTCTGTCTTGGCACAAGAAATGCAAAGATAGGAAATGGTTTGTAAAAGATCATATAATAGATTTTACTAATTCTATTTATTTGACAGACAGAGATCACAAGTAGGCAGAGAGGCAGGCAGAGAGAAAGATGAGGAAGCAGGCTCCCGGTCAAGCAGAGAGCCTGATGAAGGGCTCGATCCCAGGACCCTGAGATCATGACCTGAGCCCAAGGCAGAGGCTTAACACACGGAGCCACCCAGGCGCCCCCAGATGAAATACATTTCTGACTTAGAAACTTCAGATAGAATTATTTTGTCCATGATGACAACTGAAGAAAATGTGTCATCCCTAAACCTAACCTTAAACCCTACCAACGCTGAAACCTAAGCTGACCTTAAAGCCCAAACTAGAACCCTGAATCCCAAACCTGGAATGGAACCCAAAGCCTGTACCTGAGCCCTGGATCCAAGCCCTGAACCAAGAACCCAAACCCTAAACCAGACCTCCAAGTCATGAAACCTGAACCCAAATCTCAGCATGAAGTCAAACCCCAAATTTGACCTTGAACTTTATCCCATAAGCCCTGAGTCTTAAAGCCTAAATCATAAACTTAAAGCCCTAAACTATAACTCTGTTCCCTGTCCTTCACTCTAAACCCTCACCCTAACACTAAACCCAAAGCCTGATCTAGAACTCTGACTAAAACCTGAACCTGTACCCAAATTCAAATGCTTCCCCACACTTTGCTTAGGCACTTGCCATTGATGGATATTTGCAGTTTCTACCTTTTGATTCTTGTGAACATTGTTTGGGTTGGGGGCTAGGGTTAGGGTCTTGGATTAGGGTAGGGTCCAGGCTTGAGACCAAGTTGAGGTCAGAGTGTGGGTCTGCATCAGGGCCATGTTCAGTGACACTGTTTGGGTCAAGGACTGTTGTAATTCCACATTGTTTCCAATTCATTGTTCCTTAGCTATTTGGGGGGAAGTTGGGGGGTATTGGGCTCCATGCAGCTTGAATTTCCGGAATGAAATGGCATCAGCTGGACCCCAGGAGGGAGCAGGACCTTCCACTGAAGGGTGAGCTCCCACAGTCCTGCACTGCCTTGCACCGCCTGCAGAGGGCGCCAGACCCCAGCTCCGCCCTGAGCCCAGGCTGCACAGCCACAGCTGGGACCAGAGCCCCGCCTCTTCAGGACCCACTGTGGAGACTTCTGGAGAATGTGGGGCGCCTCCCACCCTGACAGGACAAGCTGAGGAGGGTGTGGCTCTGCATCCACACTGACCGGACCCGTTGTGGAGGACGCGCCCACACTGGCAGCAGTCCAACCTCCTAAGGACCAGATGCTGGAGGAGCTGAGGAGAAGCCGCCTGAGTGGACTGTCAAGGGGTTCGTGGTCTCAGGACCCCACAGAGAAAGGGAGCCCTATGTAGACACTGGGGCTTCCGTCGTTTTGTGTGAGGAGACGTGGCCTCCTGCTGTGCTGTGCGCGGGGCTGTGGGGTCCCCCCTTTCTGGGCTCGGGTGCTCCTAGGTCCTCATCTGTGTTTGTGTGCTCGCGGATTCGGTTCCTGGGGCTCCTCAGATGGTCTGAGGTCAGGGAGCGTCCGCCTGCTTCGGTGCTTGTGCTCTCCCCACCTCAGCCCTGCGGGGTCCTTCCCGTGTCCACACCCACTCCAGGCTTGCGCCGAGTCCGGAAATTCGGGAGCCAGAGTGAGGACTCTGTAGACGGTTTTGGGGAGAGTAGGTATTTTCCCAGTGTGGGTTCTACCCTGAGCACAGTGCCTCCCCATTTCCGTGTGTACCCCTCCCTGTCTGTCGTCATTGTTGCAGGGCTGTCAGATGACAGGTCTGTCACCTTCTTGGTTCAGGGGCCTCCCGGGTATCTTGCTGTCTTGGATGCAGGTGTAAATGAGATCGTTCTCAGCAGTCTCTTTTTGATGGTTCGTTCCGAGCACGTAGGAGTGCCACTAATTTGTGCATATTGATTTTGTTCCTTGCAAGTTTTTGAATTTATTAGTTCAATTGGCCTTAAACTCAATCTGCCAGTTATTTGACCAGCAGCATGGGTTTAATTGGGAAGAGCAGAGAATGGCAGTCTGGGCTGAGCAAGCTAAGGTCCCATCACAGGCAAGTGCGAGAAACAAAGGAGAGGAACATTATTTCATGGAGGAGGAAGAAGTTGGGAAGGGTGCTTGAAGGAAAGTCCCTTGGAGAAAGGCAGGGTGATGGAGAATTCTCACCAGCTGAGCTGCAAAGCTCCTACAAAAAGTCAGGAGATGAACCTCCAGCTTCCCGTGTGAGGCCTGGAATTGGTGAGTCTCTCCTGTGGGGGATTGCAATGTGGGGTCTGTAATGGGCACTGAGCACCAGGCGCCCCCTTCCAGCCTCCCCTTCTGGCATCCCCAGTCCACTTTACTGGGGCTTCCCTTCCTGCTTTTGCACAGTTCTAACCAGCTTGTGGTGGAACGTTGTGGAAAAACTGAAATTCCAAATCCACTGCTTCTACTGCACCTGAGATACAGGGGCCCATGATTTAATTCTCCCACGAGTCTCTTGCTAACATGTGTCCTCTCCATGTTGGGTGACCTGGATTTGGGAGGGCTTGGCCTCCATCCCAAAGTCTGATGTTCTCTCTGCTTCCGTGTCATCGTGCTAACATGGATATTTGGAAGATTCATTTCCTCTGTGGTGATTTCAAAGTGCAGTCAGCTTGTTATAGCAGCACAAATACGTGCTGTCTCCACACTCAGATTCCCCAGCCGTCATTTCTTTACCACGTTTGCCACTTCACACGGGATGCTTCAGTGTGTTTGATCCCACACCAGGACAATGTCCTGCAGAACCACCACATAACCTGAAATGAGGAGATCATTACAGAAACCATCCAAGGGTTAGTGTTAGGAACCAGGGACATGGCAGGGCTGATCTGAAGACCCCATGGAGAGCTGTCTGGGTGGCTGAGTTGACAGTGGAGGTGAGGGTGAGTGTCTGGCTCTGGCTTTGTGTCCAGGAGTCAGCTCTGTGTGGGTGTGTCCTTAGCTAGGCATGCAGATTTCTGCTCCTCTGAATCCTTTCCGGAGTTCCAAATGGCACAGTTTCCTTCTGGGCAGCAGGCTGAGTCCTCTGGGATTGCCCATGTGTCCCCAAATTGTAGGGCACCTACTGCAAGGCCTTTGGGGTCAGAATCTTGAAAAGCAAACCAAAGGTTATGGTTAGGGACCACAACATGGCAGGCCCGATCTGCCAGCACTCTGTCCATCTTTCTGGGGGAGGGGGCAGTCGAGGGATTTGTTCAGGTTGAGTGTCAAGCTCCAGGTTTGCATCCAGGGGCCTGCTGAATATGGGGCTGTCCAGAGGTAGGAATGCAGATTTCAGTTCCTCTGAATCCTTTCTGGAGTTCCAAATGGCATGGTTCCTTTCAGGGTGGCAGGGTTAGTCCTATGGTGTTCCTCACTGTCCCCAATCTCTGAGGCTTTGGAGCCAGGCCGTCGGGGACAGACAAACACAGGCTGGAGAGCTTTAATGTCAGAAATGTATTTTCGCACAGATCTGGAGGCCAGAAGTTCCAGATCAAGGTGCCAGCAAGGTTGGTCTCCAGTGAGCTTTTTCTTGTTGTTCTATAGATCACTACCTTTTCAACTGTGCCCTCAGATGACCTCTTCTCTGTGGGCCCCCAGAGGGGAGGTAGGGGGAGTGCTTTCATGTGTTTCACCCTTATGAGGACACCAGTCCTAGCAGATTAGGACTCCTGTGACCTCACCAAGCCTTCAGTACCTCCTTCTAGGTAGGCCCTATCTCCAGATGCAGTCACACTGGAGATTAGGAATTCTTCATATGACTTTTGTGGGGACACAATTCAGTCCATAACAATTAGTACAGGAGAAAAGCCATGGAGAGAATTCTAGAGGAGTCACACGTTGATGTTATAAGGTAAGTGGGTATAAAAGAGCACCTCTGAAGTCCAATAGGTCATTAGAGCTAGAGGCTGACAGGAAAGTCCCGTACGTGCCACAGTTTTGAGTTTGATGCAAGCGCAACTCTGAAGGGAAGATATTTGGGAGGCCTTGGCCGACCACTACTTCCAGCCAGGGGTGATTCTGGAGGGAGTATCTCTCGGAGTGCTGCCTAGAATCAAGACTTTGGGGTTGGAAAAGTGCCACTTCCAAAGCTGGAGAAGGATGGTGCTGTAAGTTACTTGAAGAGTACTGTTCTGGGAGATAGGAGATCTGGGGTGTCTTCTTTGTTCTGCTGCTGACCAGATGTGAAAATGCAGATTAACTCCCTAACCATCTCAGTTCTACCACCATGTGCTGCTGTCATGTGTCCCAAGCCCCAGAGTTAGTTTGATCCATAAGCAGAAGCCGGTCTTTTAGTTCCCAATCTCTTAATCGGGCTGATCGTCACAATATATAGCGGACACGTGACAGCCACCGGGGAGAAGTAAGGGTTGTCTTCCCCTCAGGGAGAGTGGAAAAGCTCTAGGAGAGGGCATACCCGTAGACCAAAGGCAGCCAGTGCTGGGGAGTGGAGCCACGGGGAAGAGTGTGCTGATGACAGCCTTGTGGAGGGAGGGCAGAAAGAGCCACCACCATGACACTTGAGTTACAGATCGAGCTTGGGGATAGAGAAGGGATCAGGGCACGGTAGAGCAGCAGCTGGCAAAGTGATTCTGTTGAGCTTAAGCTCATAGTGCCTTAGCGAATTAGAATGGGAAATTCCTTGCTATTGTCTGTGACTCTGTGATTGTGTGAGTATGAGTGACAGAGTGGGGACAAAGAGAGAGGGAGAGAGAATACATTAAATTTTAAGAAGGACAATAAGGGACGCCTGGGTAGCTTACTCAGTTAAGCATCTACCTTTGGTTCAGGTCATGATCCCAGGGTCCTGGGATTGGATCCCATACCAGGCTCTAGTGGGGGGCCTGCCTTCCCTCTGCCTGCAGCTCCCCTTGCTTGTGATCTCTCTCTTCCTCTGTAACAAATAATAGTAAAAAATAAACAAGGGCGATACGTTATGTTTACTTTTGTTTCTGATGCCAGACATGGGTTCAGAGGATTGAAGAGGGAGATCCAAGGAGCTAGCCTCTCAAGAGGAGTGAATACCTAGTCACTGGTAAGACCCCTGGTCCTGCAATACAATATGGCTCCTGTGATCTGGGTCCTGTTAAATGCCCCTCGCCATCCTTCACCCGATAGTTTGATTCTTCATTGCGTTCAGTGTGGAGAACTGGGAGAAGCTATGACACTTGGCCCTTTGTGGAGGAATGTTAGTAGTATAAATAGCAATAGTTATCAGTTCTGGAGCACTTCCATGACTCTGCTGCAGGCACTCTGCTGTGACCTGGGTTTATAGCAGTGAGATAAACATAGAAATAGATGTGGGCTCTGTTCCCAAGAATCTGAAACCCACTATTCTCCTTGTCCCCTTCCCATTCTGTCTTCTTCAGCCCTTGTGCAATCCCACCAAGCAGGAAGCTTGCTTCTCCCCTTCCCTCTCCTGCTCCCCCTGCTTGTGCTCTCATTCCCTCTCTCTGACATGTAAATAAATCAAATGTTTTAAAAAATTATAAAAAAGGCAAAACAAATAACCATTTTTGGAGAGTGATTTTCTGAATGCAGTTATGGGCAGTGCTGGGTACTGAAGAAGACGCTCTGCTGACCAGAGGAGTGGGGAAATTACAGAACAAATTCCACAGGTCATTGAATATATCACATTCATCACCCCACCCATAGCACTCATTAATCTCTAGCCCAGCCAATATGTTGGTTATAAAAATGAGCTTTCTCCAAACTGACAGGAAGTTCTCGTTTTAGCAATGTAAATCATTCTGATCTTTATCACTAATGTGATCTAATCCTGTCTAGTAAAGAAACTTGAGAGTTCTATATCTCTGTAAGCATTTAAGAAAAACAATGGACTCTACTCTAATTACTTTTTAACTAACTTGACTTGCCAAAGGAAGGAGAAAGTAAATATCAGAAATCTTACCACTAAGCACAAGTTGCAAGTTATACCTGCCAAAATGTGGTTCAAAATATAAGTAACCAGTCTCCTTAGAAGCCTTTTACCTTCTTATATCTGTTATGTTGGGTAAATGAGTAGTTACTAGAATACAGCTGGCTCAGTGATCACAATTCTGCTTACCCTCAGAAATATAAATAGATTACATGTTTAGCCCGGTAACTGGACACTGATATAGAATTATTCACTGGCTGATTCCTAGATCAGAAACCACAAAAAATTTTTCTTTTTTATGGAAGTATGGCTGTTACAATAGTCTCACCTGTACCTCATAGTGATTGACTTAACTACTCTATACGTTACAACTCTAGATGTAACATTTTAATAAAACAACAATATCTTTGATGGTATCATGGAAATGTAAGTGCCTTGTGCACTTTTCTTAATGTGTATAATTACCTAAACATCATAGTAAGTAAATCAAGGCCATTGTCAAGCTTCCGTCAAGGAGAGTCCTTAACTAGAGGGATTTCCCATTGCTCTCAGGATGATAACCTCTGAGTTACAGGTTCCGTTAGTTGGCCACACACATTTGGAGCCTTGTGGACTTTCTGACAGCTGAGCAGCATATCTGTTTCAAGCATTGTGATCCCTGTTCTTACTGCAAGAGTGACAGTTGTCACTTTTCCTTTGACCCCTGTCTTTAGGAAAGTGTCTGACTCAGAAAGTCGAGTCAGTACCCCCCAAAAATATTTTCAGGAGAACCACCTCAAAGATGATCACCTGAGATACTGTCAAGAAAAAAAAAAACTGAAATTCTAAGCAACATCCATAAAAAGTATTTTCATGTTGATAAGGAAAGATTTTCCCCTAAATACCAGAGAGGCTCCATGAAAGTGAGATTTTTACCTATTTTGTTCACCGTGTCACCAGTCCCTAGAAGAGCGCCTAAGACATCACTCAAGATTAGGTTGCTTTGAATGAATCAAATGAATGAATGAACTGTAGCCTTTGATAGTGAGGTAGTTTATGGTCCTTAGGCAAGAGATGTGATTTGTGTTGGGATTTCAAGAATGGGAGGTGCCGAAGAGAAAATTGAGAAGCTAAATGTGAAAATATGCAATTTACTGACTGGAGTAGTTCTGAATATATTTCAAACATAATTAAACTATGGCTGTGGGTCTATATGCGTTTTCATAATTTTCCCTTGAAAATGTGAGGCATACAGATGTCATCTCCAATGAATTCTCCTTGTCCGTATACAGAATCACCAAAAAAAAAAAAAAAAAAAAAAGGCATTCTGACAGTCTTCAGACCATCCACTCCAGGATTGTGACTCTTTCTTCTCCATGTTCTTTCTGACATCATGGACTTTCAGGTTGACCTCTCTCATCTTGGGTCCCACTCTCATTAGCTGTAGAAGTCATGCGATGTTTGTGATGTGAGGGTGGCAATACTCTCTGACTTTTGGTTACAATATGTCTTTGAAAGCCAGTGTTTATTCTGCTTTTACAGCATTTCTCCATTTGAATTGGCCACCTTTTAAGTGGTCATTAGCCACATGTGGCTACTAGCCATGGGACTTGGACAGCAGAGGTGTGGAAAGTCCGCACATTCTTCCACTCAAAGGATATTGTGAGTTATGCTACATCTTTTTTTTTGAAGTGCCTTTTTTAGATATTTAAATTCAATTAGCCATTAGATAGTACATCATTGGTTTCAGAGAATTCAGTAACTCATCAGTTGTGGATAACCCTTGGTGCTCATCACATCACGTGTCCTCCTTAATGCCTATCACCCAGTTTCTCCATGTCTCCCACTCCCCTCCCCCCCAGCAACTCTCAGTTTGTTTCCTATAGTTAAAGGTGCCTCATGGCTTGTCTCCCTTTCTGATGACTCCCATTCAGATTTCCCTCCCTTCCCTCTGATCCTCTGTACTACATCTTAATCTCAACAGTCAAGCAGTGGTAGTAATTCAGTCATGGAGTCATGCATATTCTAAATCTAATGAGGTGGATTCCCATACTGCCTTTGTCTCTTCCAGAGCGCTTACATTTGTTATATTATTGCTGCTGTGTTCATGTTTCTCGTTCACTGAATGTCTGATAAAAGAATTAGTAAAATGTGTGACTGCAGAAAATACAATGGTCATGGATGATGAAGATTTTCTCCTTGACCAGACTCGAGTCAAGTTCCTCTGAGTCCTCTTTCTGTCTAGCCTTGACCTTAGGCTCCGCCCACTTAGCCCAGTTTTAGCAAGAAATCTGCTTGGTCATTTTTCAGCAATCTTCTATCCTACTCTTGATATCTGATCAAATTCCTTATCTCTCACCCCTGGTATCTTACCACTTTTTTTTTTTTTAAGATTTATTTATTTTGACAGAGAGAGAGCCTGAGCAGGGGGAATAGCAGAGGGAGAGAGAGAACCAGACTCCCCACTGAGCAGCAAGCCCAATGCCAGGCTTGATCCTGGGATCAGATCATGACCAAGCCAAAGCCAGAGATTTAACCAACTAAGCCACCCAGGTGCTTCAGTATCTATAACCCTTAATATCTGATCCAATCCCTTATTCCCAGGGCACCTGGTTGGTGCAGCTGGTTGAACGTTTGACTCTTGGTTTCTACTCTGGTCATGATCTCACGGTCCTGAGATTAAGCCTCACCTCAGGCTCTATGCTCAGTGAAGAGTCTGATTAAAATTCTCTTTCCCTCTCCCTCTACCCCTACCCCTGCTCCCTCTCTCTAAAATGTATTAATAAGTCTTTTAAAAAATTCCTTATCCCCTGATCTCAATAGTTTATGACCCTAGCCTTCCTTCAACAATATTACTGTCCAGATGGTTTAGCCAGAATCCCTTCATCCTTACCCTTGATGTTCCATCTTAATTTTACATTCAGTGATCCCCACCATGCTCTTTAGCTGTAAATCTCCATTTGTCTGAGCTGAGCCAGATTTCTCTCCCATACTATACAATAAAATCTCATCATAGTAGCATCCCTTGAATAAAATCTTCCTTACTCTCTTTAATGGGTGTCACAATATTTTTTTTTTCTTTAACAGTCAGGAGGGTGCTAATGGAGTACCATGACAAAAGGCCTAACTTCCTATAATGGACATTTCTTTGGTTTACCTGACAAATACTCTTTCTCTCTTCTAAGGAAAATTTCCGGTTCTCAGTATAACTGCCAACTGGCCCAGGGGTGGACAAGTGAGGCAGATGAGACCAAAATGAAAATTCTGTTGAGACACTGGACCTTGAGGATTCAAGCCAAGGACATAAAAGTGTTGGTACTCCATTATTCTGATGGTCCGTTAACTCTTGCTTTTTTGGTTCCTGTGTCTATCACTGCCCCTGCCTTTCTGAAGATAATGACCATTCATCTGAGTACACGGTTCACAGAATCCCTTTGCAGTGGCCCATGCGGGCCAAGGTAGTAGAACATAATAGATCTCTGTAAGTTTTTAAAAAATGTCTTTGTCCCTGTTGCCCATGGCCATTAAAGACCAAAGGTCGGGGGTAGGGGGATATTGGAAAAGGTGAAGTTATAGTTACTCACTGATTTTTTGATTGGTAGAGAGAAAGCAACACCTACATACAGGGCCAGTGGGTGAGTGGAGGAAACATCTTTGGCTCTAGGAGGAATGGGGGAAGGAGGAATATTAATAATCTTTGTCTTTGGAACTGCCCCTGAAGACTTCCCCACACAGGAAAATGACCTAGCGTGACTCTCCTAAACTTCGGCAAGCCCCTTAAATTTAACTGACTTCTAGATCTGATACTCCCTGCTGGATAACTCTGATCATTATTGGATTGTTACTTATTTTATTTTAAAATTATTTTTAAAGAAAATTTTAATCTAAATACAATTAATTAACATATAATACTAGTTTCAGACATACAGGTTAGTGATTCATCAGTCTTTTGTAACACCCAGTGCTCACTGTATCACATGCCTTCCTTAATGTCCATCACCCAGTTACCCCATCCACCCATCCCTCTCCCCTCCAAGAACCCTCAGTTTGTTTACTGTGATTAAGAGTCTCTTCTGAGGGGTACCTGGCTGGCTCAGTGGGTTAAAGCCTCTGCCTTCAACTCAGGTTATGATCTCAGGGTCCTGGGATCGAGCCCCACATCAGGCTCTCTGCTCCCTGGGGAGTCTGCATCCTCCTCTCTCGCTCTTCCTGCCTCTCTGCCTACTTGTGATCTCTGTTTGTCAAATAAGTAAATAAAAATCTTTTTTTTTAAAGTCTCTTCTGGTTTGTCTCCCTCTTTGACTTCATCTTGTTTTATTTTTTTCCTTTACTCCCCTATGATTCTGGTTTGTTTCTTGAACTCCACATATGAGTGAGATCATATGATAATTGTCTTTCTCTGACTGACTTATTTCGCTTGGCATAATACCCTCTACTTTCACCCCTGTCATTGCAAATAATTGCCATTTATTTTAACTCGACAGAGAAGGCCACTAGAAACAGCAGGTGATGGCCCCAGCTCCTGTTCCTCCATGCAGAACATCTGTCAACACCTGTGGACATCTTTTCCTCCCCCCATTCCTATGAATGTTGCTCAGTTGTTACATGGCATGGACAAATGCTGTTGGCTGGTGGCATGGACACACTGGACAAGCTTGGCCTTCGGTAAAACAAAGACTGGCTTCAATTACTCCAACTGAAACAGGAATGCTTGGATGAACAAGCCTGCCAGGAAGTCCCACTGGAGGTACTCAACCTGTGTCCCTTCCCTCCTTGGACCAAGAACCTGAACTTGAGAGATGAATGGCTTATCCAAGGTTATGGCAAGGTTACACAGAGCTGAAACTAGACACAGGTGTACATGCCTATTGATCAAGGCTGGCTGAGAAATCGAACTGCCTCAAATCTTGATTCTTTTTGCCACTTCTTATTCTCTGACCCTGTTTTTCATAGATTAGGATGTAGGAATAATAAAAATATCAGCTAATGGGGTATCCTGACTTTTTGATCTTTTAGTTCTTGTCAGACATTTACCATAATGCTTAGCACATGAATATGTGTGTGCACACACGTGCACATGCATGACACTCAAAAAATTGTTCCCTGATATTAACTTTATCAGTGCACTTTGCATCCACCACCAATTGGCTGTTTTGTCACAAACTGATTAAAGCAGAACTGTCAAGTGAGGAACTTCAAAGCCAAAGCATTAAGTGCTTTGAAAAACCAGCACCTGGGAGGATTTGTCTCAGCATCTGTGATTAGAAGGCAGCAAAAAGAGACTTTGGGGACACAGTTCACCCCTTCATGAAGCAGCCATTCAGAACTTTCTCCGAAGGGCTAATGCCTAATCTTCCAAAGACCAGCAAGAACAAGCTTATGGTCTGTTAAAATCAGATTTTTAAAAGATTTTTATTTATTTATTTGAGAGGGAGAGAGAGAGAGTGAGAGTGAGAGCATGAGAGGGGAGAAGGTCAGAGGGAGAAGCGGACTCCCCATGAAGCTGGGAGCCTGATGCAGTCCTTGATCCTGGGACTCCAGAATCAAAATCAGTTTGATTGACTCAATACAGTCAGGGAGGACAGTCCTCAGGAGTCACAGAATGCTGGTTGCCATGAGGGAGGAGTCTTTTACAAAGTCTGGGCTCTCACAGAAGGAGTCTGAAGCACGTGTATGGAAAGCAGAGGTCAGTTCTGGATTAGAAGCTCTTTCTGAGGGGAAATGAGTAGAAGCAGGGATTAACCAGGACTTGGGCTCTGCTTTATTCAGTTCAAGTTGCTGCAACAAATGATGACAGACTGGGTGGCTGAAACAGCAAAACATGTACTATTCCTTGCAGTTCTAGAGACTGAGAAGTCCAAAAGCAAGATCCTGGGAGATCTGATATCTAGCAAGAGACTGCTTCATTATCTACAAATGCCCATATTTCTGTTGTAGACTTGCATGGATGACAGCTGGCAGAACAATCTCTCAGGTCGTTTCTCAGAAGTGCTTTTATCTCATTCACAAGTGTTCCAATCTCATGACCTCACCACCTCTCAAAGCCCATACCTCCTGATGGCACTCCTTGAGGGTCAGGGCTTCAACATCTGAATTGGGACAAGACACAAACATTCAGTCCATTAGCAAGTGTTGTCATGAGGACAGCATAGCTTATCAACTGGGTATCCCCAGGAATCCATGGGACTAGCAAAGCAGAATCTGGGGGTGTCACTGGTAGGAAAGCAGGAGGTCCCCAAGACAGTCCTCATAGCATTTTACAGAGACAGCAGGACCCTTGAGAAACAATAGTTTCCGTGACCCATACACCAGCCTTTATCTATGCCTGTCCTCCCTGCTGGATTCACAGCAAGCCTACTTCTTTCTTTTCCAGTACAAATGGATTTCCACTCTCTGAATCCTGATGAATTTTTGCTCTTTTGCAGTTAGTAGGTTGTCCCTCAGGATTCTGCATGTCTGGATTTGCAATCGTGGAAACTGCCAAAGGTCTAGGGACCTGCATGGCAGAACCCGGCCTCTACCACTATTGCCCAAGGTAGGGACTCTGGTCCCTTGAGCGTCCTGTGCTGCTGTCAAAGGTCTGTGTACATTGGCTTATTGTTTTTTTTTTTAATGTAATTGCTTATACGTGTGTTTCATCATGCTCAAGTGGCCTTTCTGTGAAAAAGTGGCCAAGCTACACAAAGAAGTCACTGAAGAAAGTTCTAAGAACTCCTGGTTAGTATGAGGCTAGAGAGAGAGAGAAAGAGAGGAAAGAAATCTGCCTCTCTGCATTTTGCAAGTCCCTGGGTAAAATCTGTTGGCTGTGCACTCCTCACACGAAGATTCCAGGCAGGGAGACCCTCCTGAGCCTCATCTCCCTGAGTTCCTCTTCCAGGAGCAATCCCTAGTTTGAGACCAGGGTTATCGAAAATAGAGCAGCAAAGCAGTGTCCAGAAGGAAGGACTGCCACAGACCATGGAGCACCAGGGGGACAGGCTGGTACCTCCTCACGGTTGGGGTACAAATGGGCTCAGCTCAGCAGGTATAGGGGTGCCCTTGGCCCCTCTGGTGGGCTTTACAGTGCCCCAATCTCAGGAAGAAAAAAGGCTGGCTCATGTGACTTATTTTTGACTGGGAATGAGCTGACAGCAATGGAAATAAACAAGTAGGGAATGATGTTGGAAAGTTGGAGGGTTTGTCCTTTATATCTCAGCTTTCTCTCCTATCTTCCCTTGCTCTGTAGTGTGATATCAAAGAAGTTTTTGGCATGATATTCCTGTTCACTGATTAACTCTTGAGCTGTGTCTTTTCTGCTGTTCAGCTCATCTGGTGAATTCTTTTACTGTAAAAAGTATCTTGCCCTTGCAAGGGCAATGGCAAGACCTGAGAAATCCCAGAGATTTCAGCTTGCCACCCAGAAGGAAACCAGGCTATTTGGAATGCTGGAAAGGATTCAGAGTAGGGGAAATCGTCTTGGACATCTGAGACCACCCCCACATTCAGCGGTCCACTGGACACAAACCCAGACCTTGATACTGATCCTGAACAATGCTCTCAACTCAGACCCCTGTGATCCTCGCCACAGTGCTTTCAGATCAGTGCAGCCATGCCCATAGGCACAAACTCTTAAGCCTAGATTCTGTCCTGAGAGGTCTGTCCCCGACGGCCTGGCTCTAAAGCCTCAGAGATTGGGGACAGTGAGGAACACCATAGGACTCACCCTGCCACCCTGAAAGGAACCATGCCATTTGGAACTCCAGAAAGGATTCAGAGGAACTGAAATCTGCATTCCTACCTGGGACACCCCATATTCAGCAGGCCACTGGATGCAAACCTGGAGCTTGACACTCACCCTGAACAAATCCCTCGACTGCTTCCTCCCCCAGAAAGATGGACAGAGTGCTGGCAGATCGGGCCTGCCATGTGGTGGGCCCTAACCATAACCTTTGGTTTGGTTCGGTTCTCAGGATTGTGACCCCAAAGGCCTTGCAGTAGGTGCCCTACAATTTGGGGACACATGGGCAATCCCAGAGGACTCAGCCTGCTGCCCAGAAGGAAACTGTGCCATTTGGAACTCCGGAAAGGATTCAGAGGAGCAGAAATCTGCATGCCTAGCTGAGGACACACCCACACAGAGCTGACTCCTGGACACAAAGCCAGAGCCAGACACTCACCCTCACCTCCACTGTCAACTCAGCCACCCAGACAGCTCTCCATGGGGTCTTCAGGTCAGTCCTGCCATGTCCCTGGTTCCTAACACTAACCCTTGGATGGGTTCTGTAATGATCTCCTCATTTCAGGTTATGTGGTGGTTCTGCAGGACATTGTCCTGGTGTGGGATCAAACACACTGAAGCATCCCGTGTGAAGTGGCAAACGTGGTAAAGAAATGATGGCTGGGGAATCTGAGTGTGGAGACAGCACGTATTTGTGCTGCTATAACAAGCTGACTGCACTTTGAAATCACCACAGAGGAAATGAATCTTCCAAACATCCATGTTAGCACGACGACACGGAAGCAGAGAGAACATCAGACTTTGGGATGGAGGCCAAGCCCTCCCAGATCCAGGTCACCCAACATGGAGAGGACACATGTTAGCAAGAGACTCGTGGGAGAATTAAATCATGGGCCCCTGTATCTCAGGTGCAGTAGAAGCAGTGGATTTGGAATTTCAGTTTTTCCACAACGTTCCACCACAAGCTGGTTAGAACTGTGCAAAAGCAGGAAGGGAAGCCCCAGTAAAGTGGACTGGGGATGCCAGAAGGGGAGGCTGGAAGGGGGCGCCTGCTGCTCAGTGCCCATTACAGACTCCACATTGCAATCCCCCACAGGAGAGACTCACCAATTCCAGGCCCCACACGGGAAGGTGGAGGTTCATCTCCTGACTTTTTGTAGGAGCTTTGCAGCTCAGCAGGTGAGAATTCTCCATCACCCTGCCTTTCTCCAAGGGACTTTCCTTCAAGCACCCTTCCCAACTTCTTCCTCCTCCATGAAATAATGTTAATCTCCTTTGTTTCTCGCACTTGCCTGTGATGGGACCTTAGCTTGCTCAGCCCAGAATGCCATTCTCTGCTCTTCCCAATTAAATACATTCTGCTGGTCAAATAACTGGGAGATTGAGTTTAAGGCCAATCGAACAAATAAATACAAGAACTTGCAAGGAACAAAATCAATATGCACAAATTAGTGGCACTCCTAGGTGCTCGGAAGGAACCATCAAATAGAGACTGCAGAGAACGATCTCATTTACAACTGCATCCAAGACAGCAAGATACCCGGGAGGCCCCTGAACCAAGAAGGTCACAGACCTGTCATCTGACAGCCCTGCAACAATGACAAAAGACAGGGAGGGGTACACACAGAGATGGGGAGGCACTGTGCTCAGGGAAGAACCCACACTGGGAAAATACCTACTCTCCCCAAAACCGTCTACAGAGTCCTCACTCTGGCTCCCGAATTTCCGGACTCGGTGCAAGCCTGGAGTGGGTGTGGACACGGGAAGGACCCCGCAGGGCTGAGGTGGGGAGAGCACAAGCACCGAAGCAGGGGGACGCTCCCTGACTGCAGACCATCTGAGGAGCCCAAGGAACCTAATCCGTGAGCACACAAACACCGATGAGGACCTAGGAGCACCCGAGCCCAGAAAGGGGGGACCCCACAGCCCCGCGCACAGCACAGCAGGAGGCCACGTCTCCTCACACAAAACGACGGAAGCCCCAGTGTCTACATAGGGCTCCCTTTCTCTGTGGGGTCCTGAGACCACGAACCCCTTGACAGTCCACTCAGGCGGCTTCTCCTCAGCTCCTCCAGCATCTGGTCCTTAGGAGGTTGGACTGCTGCCAGTGTGGGCGCGTCCTCCACAACGGGTCCGGTCAGTGTGGATGCAGAGCCACACCCTCCTCAGCTTGTCCTGTCAGGGTGGGAGGCGCCCCACATTCTCCAGAAGTCTCCACAGTGGGTCCTGAAGAGGCGGGGCTCTGGTCCCAGCTGTGGCTGTGCAGCCTTGGCTCAGGGCGGAGCTGGGGTCTGGCGCCCTCTGCAGGCGGTGCAAGGCAGTGCAGGACTGTGGGAGCTCACCCTTCAGTGGAAGGTCCTGCTCCCTCCTGGGGTCCAGCTGATGCCATTTCATTCCGGAAATTCAAGCTGCATGGAGCCCAATACCCCCCAACTTCCCCCCAAATAGCTAAGGAACAATGAATTGGAAACAATGTGGAATTACAACAGTCCTTGACCCAAACAGTGTCACTGAACGTGGCCCTGATGCAGACCCACACTCTGACCTCAACTTGGTCTCAAGCCTGGACCCTACCCTAATCCAAGACCCTAACCCTAGCCCCCAACCCAAACAATGTTCACAAGAATCAAAAGGTAGAAACTGCAAATATCCATCAATGGCAAGTGCCTAAGCAAAGTGTGGTGAAGCATTTGAATTTGGGTACAGGTTCAGGTTTTAGTCAGAGTTCTAGATCAGGCTTTGGGTTTAGTGTTAGGGTGAGGGTTTAGAGTGAAGGACAAGGGAACAGAGTTATAGTTTAGGGCTTTAAGTTTATGATTTAGGCTTTAAGACTCAGGGCTTATGGGATAAAGTTCAAGGTCAAATTTGGGGTTTGACTTCATGCTGAGATTTGGGTTCAGGTTTCATGACTTGGAGGTCTGGTTTAGGGTTTGGGTTCGTGGTTCAGGGCTTGGATCCAGGGCTCAGGTACAGGCTTTGGGTTCCATTCCAGGTTTGGGATTCAGGGTTCTAGTTTGGGCTTTAAGGTCAGCTTAGGTTTCAGCGTTGGTAGGGTTTAAGGTTAGGTTTAGGGATGACACATTTTCTTCAGTTGTCATCATGGACAAAATAATTCTATCTGAAGTTTCTAAGTCAGAAATGTATTTCATCTGGGGGCGCCTGGGTGGCTCCGTGTGTTAAGCCTCTGCCTTGGGCTCAGGTCATGATCTCAGGGTCCTGGGATCGAGCCCTTCATCAGGCTCTCTGCTTGACGGGGAGCCTGCTTCCCCATCTTTCTCTCTGCCTGCCTCTCTGCCTACTTGTGATCTCTGTCTGTCAAATAAATAGAATTAGTAAAAGCTATTATATGATCTTTTACAAACCATTTCCTATCTTTGCATTCTCATGTGCCAAGACAGACAAGGATTATTTAAAACCCTGAAGAGAGTGCTCTTGCTTTTAAATTGCCTGTAACCTTCGTGTAATTGATTTATGATTGATGATAGATTTAGTTAAAATATAACTATTTAAAATATTTACTCTCAGTAAACGATTTCAACCTATGCTCATTTAAGTAACTTGGTGCATAATCCCTTTTCTATTAAACCATAGTGCAAGGACCAATGCAGCGTTTCCAGGAGAACCCCAAGCTATTTTTCTAGAATGGCTGTATGCTTATATATGGCGTCCTGTTTTCACTCCCTTTGTGGAGCACCTACCCTGGAGGTCATGTAATAACCAATGACCAAAAAAAACAAACAGAAAACCCAAACATCCAGGTCGAAGTGCCATCCCTGCCTGGAGTCAAGGAGACTGCTCAGACAGATCCAGGGCATGCATCTCAGCCCAGGCCTGTGCTGGGGAAGTTGGTTCCTGGCTTTGGGCGCAATCTGGAAGCCAGCAAACTGACCCAAGAGTGCAGCTGGCGTTTAAGACTGATGATCTATTCGCAGCCAGGCTGCACGTGGACAGCCGCTCAGGGAGCCAGGCTAGGAGGCTGCCCAGCGCAGGTGCTGGCAATGCAGTAGCATGCCAGTGCTCAGGCCTCAGGAGTGAGGGGGCGGGGCCGGCGCAGAGAAGGTTCTTTGCTAATTTCCAAAGCTGGAAGTGAGCTCTCAGAGGACTCAGGAGGGAGGGGGGCGGGGGCGGGTCGGGGCGGCCTGGAAAGGGGCTTTGCTAATTGCCCAGGCGGGAAGGAGGGGCGCGCAGCGCCAGGGTGCTGTGCTGCAGCCCATTCGGGACTGCAGGACCCACCATACTCGCTGCCGCTGCGCTCCCACGCTCCAGCCTAGCCCCAGACGCTGCGGTGTCCCATTCCCCTTAAGGCCGCCTGCTGCCCCTCCCCGCCCCATGGCTTCTCTGGAGGACCCTCTGTTCACAGGTAAAGTGACACCGCGACGCGCCCTCACCTGAAGCAGAAAACACGAGCCAGGAGCAGGGTGTGGGGTGGTGGGGCCCAGCCTTCCGCCAACCCCAGTGCACCAGGACCACACTGGATGCCGCGCCACACCCTGTCCGCAGGGGGTCGGGCCAGGACAGTGCCACAGGGGGTACCGCCTCACCCCCGCCAGCGGGCAGGCTAGCCCCCATAGTTCGGCACTCCCACGCGCCTGTCAGAGCCTCCTGCCATTCCCAGGGCACCCAGAACCCAGAGAGTGAGGCCTTGGGTGCTTTCTAGTGACAGATTCAAGGCAATTTTTCGACTTTGGGACTCAGAGTTAACATAGTTTTCATTTGTGATTATTATTTTTGTGTGGGGGCCGTCGCTTTTCTTTTGACCTATGATTGTTTTCACTCCCGGTTCTGAAGAAGCCCCTAAATCCTAACCTGGTTGAGGACTCAGAAAGCTCTCAGAGCAGCAGTGCTGGGGGACAGTGTGGACACATGGTTTGGTTTCTCCTCTGGCCTGCTTCTGTGGCAGCCCCGCTCTGTCCTCCTCAGACTTCAGAGCAATATCTGAACAAGTGGAGAAGCGACCAGGGGGTCAGGAAGGTGGCCACCGAAGAGTGACTTCTCTGGAGGGTGGCTGAGCTAGCAAGTGAGCATGTTAGTCCAGCTCTGCCTGCATTCAGTATGGAGCTGAACAGGGGCCAGGGAAGGGGAGGAGGAGCAGAGAGCAGGGACAAAGGGACCAAAGAGGAGATTCAGATGAAGGGAAGTAATGGGGAGGAAAGAGAAGAAACTCAGGAAGACAGGTATGTAGAAAGGAAAAGTGATGAAGAGGGCATTGGGAAAGGGCACCACCAGGGAAGGAGAGAGGGGAAAGAAAGAGGGAGGAAGAGAGGAAAGGGGAAAGGGAGAAGGGAGGAGTCAGCATGCCAGGGCTCCCCCTGCATCTGAAGAAGAGGTGGCTGGTCCAGCTTGTCAAACAGGGTGCTCACTCTTTGGTCCTAGTTTCTGCTCCCAGTGCTACTGGGCTTTTCAAAGAAGGCAGGCTGTCCCTTGGGACCTACTGGAGCCCACTGGAGCCCACAGGAGGGTGGGAGAGGTAAGATGCCACCAGGTACTGTCTGAGCTGCTCCCAGCCACCAGCCTCACCACATGGTGCAAGAGGGACCCCAGAACAAAGGAAGGACACAGGCCAGCATGTCTGCTGGTGGCCCTGGGCACTTAGCTCATCATAGTGATCCACACCGCCTCCTCAACCCACGCTTTCAAAGCCTCCTTCTTCGTTTCTGGCTTTCATGTCTGTAGGAACATGAGCCAGATCTAACTCATCTCCGACAGACAATTCTGACTCACCCCGTGTCAGATTTTTAAGAGTGGCTGTGATAGAGTAAGATAGCAATGCTCCAACAAACGGACTGTTTCCTCCCACTTGACCTCAACAGTCTTATACATTTTCTTAGCGAAAACATCTTGTCTCCTTCCATTAAGCTCATAACGTGGTCTAGGAGTATACATGCGCCTTTGGTAGATGCGAAGCGATACAGAGGTCCTTTTTTTTTTTTTTAATTTTACAAGGCAAAGTCAGTGAACACATCCAACTTGACGAATACGTCTCTAAAATGTCAATCCAGGCAAAGCTTTTTCTGCCTACAGTTTGGAGCCTACGTAGTGACATTTTAAAAATGCTTTCAGTCCCTCAGTGAGGCTCTTTGAAGCTAGGAGGGCTTACTACGTGCCAGGCACTGTGTCAGGTGTTGGAGCTAAAGGGAAGGAGAGCTTGGAGGCTGGCTGGGGAGGGACATCCATGATACAAGCACAGCTAGAAACGGAGGCCAGTGCTAGAAAAGAGAGAGCAGGCTGCATGGAGAGTGTGTACCATGGGGCTTGTGAGCTCACGAATAAGTGGGAGTAACTGGAGTGGGTCGATGGGGGAGAGAAGAGGGTCTTCCCATCAATGGGAATCACCTGTGCTTGGAGGCAGGTGCCATGAGAGGTCTCCACAGGAAGAAGGAGGCAGTGTGGTTGAAGGGCAGAGAGATGGGGCAGAACAGGCATCAGTCAGTTGGACGGGTATGAAGAGACTAATGGGAGGATTATGGGTGCCTTTGGAGGACTGAGAATTTGTTAGAAGATCAGTGCAGATTTCTATGGAGACAAATGCCAGGAACTGATAGGTCTTTGAAAGGTCACTCTGGCTGCCTTTTGGCAAAGGGGTTGGTAAAAGGCACTTGCAGGTGTGAACACACCAGGTGGGAGGTGAGTGCAGGAAATCGGGTGAGGGAGCATGGGAACTTGGTCCCGGGGTATATAAGGGAGAATAGCCTTTAAGGAGTTCCACAAATTGGCACCAGCTGTGGCTTCATTACAGAGCTGGAAGGGGGAGGTGGGTGTGTCCTGGAGGTTACAGAAATTACATGAGAAAGGGAAGTCTTTTTAGATCTCTTTTTCAACTAGAGGAACTCTCACCTTATTGATAGAATTCCAGAGTGGGAACCAATGATATGAGGACATCTTTGAAATGTCTGAATATGTTCTTCGACATCTTTGCAAGTGACGAGGAGACCTTGACCTTAGGAGGCCTTGGCCCTCTTTGTAGCCAGAAAGATTTCACCTACAGATTTGGGTTCTCCCTTTTAAAGTCAAGGAGTCAGTCCTTCCAAAGGACACCTCCTATCATTTTACCCTCTCATCATACCTCACGTGCTGGCATCTCCAAGACCCTCTGTTCCAGGTTGAGAGTATCCACTTTGGCCGGGCTGGTCTTGCCAAGAACACCACCACAGGAAATCTAGAGCCTGTAGTGCTATTAATAACATCATCTAAGACTGTGTTTGCTGCCGTCATAGCCTCTTCCCACCATGACTCACTGAAGCTTTTAACACATTGTATCCATTAAGCTATAGTTCCCAAAGCTCATCTTCTCTAGTGCCAGTAATTTTTAGGGGACCAGGCAAACCTTAAACTTGTTCCCCTTAACTGGATCCCTGTGCCCCCACAATCTCTTTGAATGCCTTTCACCATGATCCTTGAATGAGATCATGCTGAGTACCTGAGACCACTGCTGGTACCTAACACTTCTTGGCACCTTGTCTGCTAGGTTCTTGGAAGAGGAGGTGGCTATGGAGGTGAGTGGGCATGGGAGTGGGAGGATTTCTCCCTTCACTTCCCTTTTTGTGTTTTCAAATAATGGGTTTTGAGGGGGAGGGAAAGGTTAACCAGACCATTTATTTTCCATCTCCCATCGATAAAATGTTTACCACTCCCCACTGGAAGAATTTAGATCTTTCCTTTGAATCTCCAGGAAAATCTCCCAAACTCAGACCACCACCATGTGGATTCAGCCATCTACTGATTCACCTCCAGATTGTCTCCTCCTAACTGCTCCAGCCACAGGTTAAGGGCGAAATGTTCAATGCCCAAGCAATTAAGTGGGGAACACGTTTATCTAAGCAATTGCATGCAGCTCTCTATCTGCTTACAGGGGGTCTCTACCAAGCCTTTCCAACCTCAGCAAAACATGAGAAAGCCCCAGCAATCTGGGGTATATATCATTCATTCATTCCTGTGTTCAACACTCATGGCGGATCCCCACCAAGACAGTGGGAGAGCAAGGACTGGAGAAATCCTGGAAGCTGAAGTCTGAGGAGGATTTCAAATTCAAGTCAGAGATGAAAGAAACATCTGGACTTGATCCTCAGGTACATGCAGTATTCTGAACTGAGGCTAGAACCAGAGACCATTCTAATGAAAGGCCACTACAGTTGGGCTCTCACAGGTGGGCTCCAACTCAGTTTCATGTATATTCATTCATGAAATAGCTCTTCGGGTCAACATGCAGAAGAAAACCATTTAAGAAAACTGACAATGAGGAGAGGAAAGGGAAGCCAGAAGGCATGTGAATGGGGAGAGAGGAGGAGCCAGGGCAGAAAACCAAGAATCCCTCCCTGCCCTCCTTGCTGCCAGGGAGGTCTGAGGGACTAGTTTCCACCTGGGATCCCAAGTCCAGAACAAAAGCAGCGGGGCCACGGTGGGGGAGGGAAGGGGGTCCTCAGCAGGGGCGCATGGGGCTGCCAAAAGATTGCGGCTAGCGCGCCCGCTAGCGAGGGGCACCTCGCAAGGCGCTGTCCCCAGCCCGACCCCATGCGGACCTGGGTTTGGCGCAGCGTCTGGGGTGGTCCCGGTGCCCTGGGGTTCGTGGGAGGCTGGGCCTCCACAACCCCCCTCTCCGCCCCCAGGTCGGGTCCGCGCTTTCTGCTCCAGGTGAGGGCGCGGCGCGGTGTCACTTTACCCCTGTGCAGAGGGTGGTCCTGAAAAGCCTTGGGGCGGGGAGGGGCAGCAGGCAGCAGGAGTGGGACAGCGAGGCCTCACATGGGAGCGCACGGGGGGCGAGTCCGGTGGGTCCTGCAGTCCCGACTGGGCCGCAGCACAGCACCGCGGCGCTGCCCGCCCCTCCTCCGCCAGCCCCTCCACCTCCTCCCAGACTCTCAGCCACATCCTCTGTGAGCTCACTTCTAGCTTCGGCAATTAGCAAAGCGCCTTCTCCCCGCCGCCCTCCACCCGCCCCCGCCCCCCTCCCTCCTGAGTCCTCCGCGAGCTCCCTTTTCGCTTTGGCAATTAGCAAAGCCCCTTCTCCGCGCCGCCCCGCCCCCCTCCCTCCTGAGGCCCCGCCCTGGCTGGGGCGCGGGGGGAAGCCCCGGGGGCTGCAAGCTTTGCCAGCGCTGGCGCTGGGCAGCCTCCTAGCCTGGCTCCTTGAGCGGGTGTCCACCCGCGGCCTGGCTGCAAAAAGATCATCAGTCCTGTTAACCCTGGCTGCACTCTCCCGTCAGTTTGCTGGCTTCCTGATTGCGCCCAAAGCCATGAACCAGCTTCCCCAGCACAGGCCTGGGCTGAGATGCCTGCCCAGGATCTGTTTGAGCAGTCTACTCATCTCCAGGCAGGGATGGCACTTCCACATGGATGTTTGGGGTTTTTTTATTGTTTTTTGGTCATTGGTTATTATTACATGACCTCCAGGGTAGGTGCTCCACAAAGGGAGTGAAAACAGGATGCATGATATACCCCTCACCTCCCATGCTGTCTTTCTCTTAAATAATAAGCACTGCTGAACTATCTTAGATTCTGTACCTTCTCTCCAGCCATGAACCTATCACTGTCTTTAACTCTTGAAAACTTCATTAGACAAATTAATGTGGTGAAGGAAGCAATATGAGAAAGCCTATTAATCTGATGAGCATGGAACTGAACAAACCCTATAGATACTTTCCCTTTGATTTCTAGCCTATCAATACCTACAGTGAGTCACATACACTCAAGATTATTGTTTTTATTGTATACTTCATATATTCATTGATTTTGGACTCGTTATCATTTTGTTGAAGTGTTAAACTATGGTAATAAACAAACTTTTAATTAACTTTTCCTCCTATGATACAAATATAACTTGCACTTGAGCTTTAGCTAATTTTATGTTCTAAAATTGCCAAAACAAAATGATCAAGGTTTCTAGATTATTTACTGTATTTTCTACTATATAATATTGTTCTATCTCTTCTGTATAAAGAAAATGAATGCTTGGGGCTCTTGGGTAGCTCAGTGCATTAAAGCCTCTGCCTTCTGCTCAGGTCATGATCCCAGAGTCCTGGGATAGTGTCCTACATCAGGCTCTCTGCTCAGCAGGTACCCTGCTCCCCTTCCTTTCTCTCTGCCTGCCTCTCTGTCTACTCGTGATCTCTGTCTGTCAAATAAATAAATAAAATCTTTTAAAAAAGAAAATGAATGCTTGATAACTAAATGAATGCTTTACTGAACAAATTAAATATGGCAATGGCATTTTATTTTATCATGCTTCACATATTAAACTATAATATTATATCACTAGTCTACAAATAATCTACTCGCATAGTCATTTGGAAGCTTTTAGCAAAAGAATTCTTCCTCCTGATTGTAGTATAAAAGCCACAGAAATATACAGAAGACTCCTAGGATAGAAAGTTAAATCCAGTTATCCGTGATGCCTTGAGGAGGACCTGACCTATGTATGTCCTGGGATGCACTAGTAACTGTTACATGTGATAGGATTATATTTAATATATACAGTTTCATTTACTTCACAAAGGACATATAAATTTGAGAATAAAATATTTGATGAATCTATAAAGTCTATATTTATTTGTAACTAATGTGGTAGAATTAAGATGTTAATTTGAAAAAAAATTCATTGAACACATACACATATTCAATTGTTTTTATATATATAAACAGCATTATTTATTTATGTAAATAAATGCATTGTCAGTAAAATCCATTTACTTATCAATCATAAGGGTAATTTTAAGTACTAAGAATAAGAAATATGTGAAAAGATAAGTGTTCAAGAGTGCAGTTTGTGGTAATTAATACAATATGATAGGCTCATAAAAATGATATATTACTTGAACTTAAAAGCTTCTATAATTAAGCGATGACCACTTGAAATTTGTAATTAGTCTTGCTGCAGTTTTTCCTTGCACTTATTGCCCTTCCCCAGAAGTTCATTAAGAATTTCTGTGAATGTCCTTATATTTAATCACATTCATAGATTCCACTACTGCTCACAAAACAAAGCCAAAAAGAGAGGTAACTCTATGTGGCACTCCATCCACAAGCAATACATTCATAAATAATTAAAAATCTCTCTACTTCATTTGTTACCCATTCAGCTGATAATTTAAATGAGTAACTGAGGCCATTTTATCAGCACTTTTAATAGAATGCGACTCAGAAACTTCACAGTGTTATTTAAGAAGAAATGCTCACGTGTTAAGGTTTTTATTTTTTTTAAATCACCAAATAATTTTCAAATATTAAAAGCAAATGTCTCCTTTTCCTCCAAGTTTCCTTGCTATGTCAAAGTTACAAATAAATACATTAAAATCATATTTTGAGTAGTAGATAAAAACAAAAGTTTTGAAACTGTCTGTGGGTTGAGTGTCTGGTTTAACTTGTATAAATATCTAAACTCAATGTATGTAGACTTTATTACATGGTTTTTTTTAGACTATTTAAAAATACATGCTCAGATAATGACATTATTTTATTCATTTTAATAAATAAATTATTTTATTTAATTATGTTTAGATATTTATTTATTAAATTAATGATTTAATATTTAATAATCTAAATGTGAAATATTTTAAATTCTAAAAATATTTATTTAATTAAATTGATATATTTAATATAAATATTTAATAAATTATTTAGTCATTATTATAATTATGCGATACATTATGTATTGTGTAATAATTGCATTTTAATAAATAAATAAATGTATTATTTACATTATTTTATTATATTTTATTTAGTTGACAAAGAGAGGGAGAACGCAAACAAAGGGAGCTGCAGGCAGAAGGAGAGGGAGAAGTAGGCTCCCAGCTGAGCAGAAAGTTCAACCTGGGGTTCCATCCCACGACCCTGGGATCACCACCTGAGTCGAAGGCAGATTCTTAAGTGACTGAGCCATCCAGATGTCGAAGGCTTTGTATTCTTCGCTTCTAAATATTGATGCTCCTTCATCTCTGGAGTTAGTAAATTGATGTTGAGAATTCATATCAAAGAATTGATAGTAGCTGTTAAACAGAAACATGTAATTTAGGGGTAAAAAAGAGCAGAAGGAAGAGAAAGGCCAAAAGTCAAAAGCACATTAATATAAAATTTAATTAGATAAAAAAGCTGATATTCCTGAAGGGGGCTAATAAAAGAGCTGCAAAGAGCTGATAGGATTAGGAAAATTGTCTGCTCCTGGTCATTTCATAATTTTAGACTATTCCTTATTAATAAATATACTTAGTTCCAGAAACACAATCACATAAGAACATTTCCACCAAGTTTCCTCTAACAGCATTTACAAATTAGACGTTCAAACAATGCAGTTCATTACATGTTGCATCTGTATCTTAAAGTTTAAACACTTTCTGTGACACATTTTCTAACAATTAAAATTAAAAAAAAATATATATATATACATATATATATATATGTATATATACATATACCTTATCCCTAAATGGAAAAAATATATATATAGAGAGAGAAACCTTATCCCTAAATGAAACCTTTCTTTGTTTATTAGCATAAGTAGGTAAATTAGCAACAACAACAACAACAAACAGCTAATATTATAGAGGTAGGAACAATTTACCTTTTCATTCATTGCTATTTTCTAAAAATTCCTATTTTATTTTTTTCTCAAGTCTGTCATAATAATTTTCTAAATCTCCTGCCTTATTCAATTTTTTTCTTTTAGTGGAAATTTCTATCTCATATTTATTTTCTCTTCCTCCACTCTTTGCTGTAATAATTCAATGTATTATTAGATTTTCTGTTTTTCTCTTTATCCAGATATATCTTTTCTTTCTTTCTTTCTTTTTTAAATAATTTGATTTGCTGGCATTTTACATCAGTACATGCTTTTTTATGGATGTTAGAAATGTCTGTGGAACTACTAGAAGAATAAACTTTTTTACCTTTAAGAAGTTTACAGTCTAGAGTGCCTGGGTGGCTCAGTTGGTTAAGTGTCTTCCTTCAGCTTAGGTCATGATGCCAGGGTACTAGGATCCAGTCCTGCATCAGCTGCCTGCTCAGCAAGGAGTCTGGTTCTTCCTCTCCCTCTGCCCCTCCCTCTCTCTCTCTAATAAATAAATAAAATCTTTAAAAAAAAGACTTACTGAAATCTGAGACTGAATTACTAAATTCAGTCTTAATAGAAGACAGCTAAACAAAGCAATGATCACAACTGGAAAATTTAGCGAGATCATGGTTTAACATTTTTGGTTGACACAGGACCTCTTTCAGTAACAACTTTCCCTAAATATCAATTTCTTTTTAAGGCAAAAAATTTTGACAAGAAATCCAGATCCTTCTGATCATTTTCATATCAATTTAAGGTGACATCCTCAGAGTATATAATCAAATATGTAATTATTCTATCTGTTGCCTTGTATATTGCCTGTATCTTTTTCAGACTCAAAGTTCCATTGAGGTAGAGTTTTTTTTTTAAAGCAGAGATTTTTAAAGTGTTTGATATATACAAGATGCTTAATAAGTGTTTACAAAGCCTATGTATTACAGAAGCCTTAAACAGGCTTTAAAATAATGTAGGTGATATTAGTGGTCATATCAAACAATTTTTAGGTTTCAGTCATGTAAGTATCTACATTTCTCAGAGACAGAGAAACATACAAATGGTCTGGGTCCAGTAGGATAATGCTAGCATGTGTTGTAAATTCTCTTATATGACCTTATTCTTGCAAGAATTGGTTATGTGGCAGAAAAAAAGGTATCACTATCTTATACTTTATTATTTAAAGAGATTTATGGAAGTGTTAATTTCTTACACTACCCCTTTGTTTCAGTGGACCCAATTTCCGTGGTAATGGTGAGAGGAAAGTAGGCAATTTAGGCAGCAGCAAAAATCTCCTACAAGGCACTATAAAATAAGGCTTGTTCTAGATCATGGGTCTGTCCAAAGGGGAATGTTAAGGGGTAGAATGGATGATGGATGCATTGTGGACTTATAACTTTAAGATTAATACTGTTATGCCCCAATAATGGGTCTATGATTAAAGGAGCGAGACTGATGTAAAGCAAAGGTCAAGCAAAGCTTTATTTCATGCCAAGCATCAAGAATCTAACCGAACGTTTGGGGCCACACCTCTTATGAGAGAAGGCAACCCTTTGCTGTTTCACAGTCTAGCTTTTAAGGGCAAAGGCCATGCAGTCAGGCCTGGCCACGCACAGGTGACCAATGAGATTTTAACACACACAGGAAACTGCACAGTGAGGCTAGATGACCAATTGAGGTTCAATTTACCCTAGTATAGACATTTGACCCAGCCTATTACACCTTGATTAGGATTAGTGCCAAAAAGGTTCCCAAAGGGTGGAGGAGTGGGGCATACTCCTTAGTATCTAGGGAGACAATATGCAAACACCGCCCCCCCTCCCGTTGATTGATGTCTCCACCTGGCCTGACCCACTTTTGTATATGGGCTTTGTTACCTGGAGCTGATTACCAGGACTTGTTTTTAAGTGAACCCCCTGGGGGAAGGGGAGCAAGGACAGTTTAAGGGTTAACCTCAATGAAAGCCTCTTGCTAAAATATAAAAATATAAAATAGGTCCTTACATTACAACAACTCAGTAGGGAAAGTTCCAGTGTGGTGATAAAAGAAGTGAGGTAACTTGCATTGCACATTTTTTTTTAAAACGTGTAAGTTGTATTTTTCCGTGCCATTACATCATACTTTATCTTCATCTCTGTCTACTAGTTTAAAACTAGTTAAACAAATTCAACAATTTTTTTAAAAATATTTTATTTATTTATTTAAGAGCAAAAGCCAGAGAGAGAGAGAGAGAGAGCATGAGCAATATGGGGCTCGATCCCAGGACTCTTGAGATCCTGATCTGAGCCAAAGGCAGACACTTAACTGACTAAGCAAATGAGACTCCCACAAACTCAACAATTTTATAAAATTTTTATTTGTTGGGGTGCCTGGCTGGAACAGTCAGTAAAATATGTAAATCTTGATCGTGGGGTTGTACGTTTGAAATCCACCTTGGGTGTAGAGGTTTTATTTAAAAATAAAATCTTTAAAAAAATTTTTTTTCATTTTTTTATTTAAGCCATTGTATGGCAGTGTTGATCACTATATTGTACACCTGAAACTAATATTAACCTTATTTTAACTAACTACAATTTAAATAAAAACTTTAAAAATAAAATAAAAATAATAATCATAAAAATAAAAAAGAGGAAAAATTATTTGGCAGGCAATTTTCTTAATTGCATTATTATTTATTATTATCATAGTCTGTGTGTGTCGGTGGGAAGTGGCTGGTATTACAGTGAGTTCCATATCTGTGTTACACTGAGGTCCATGTCTGTAGTCAGTCTTTTTTTTCTTTTAGTTTATTTTCAGGGATCCAAAATTCATTGTTTATGCACCACACCCAGTGCTTCATGTAATAAATTCCCTCCTTAATACCCACCACTGGGCTCACCCAACCACCTGCCACCCTCCTCTTCAAAACCCTCAGTTTGTTTCTCAGAGTCCACAGTCTCTCATGGTTTGTCTCTCCCTCCGATTTCCCCCAGCACACTTCTCTCCATCTCCCAGTGTCCTCCACGTTATTCCTTATGTATTGAGTCTTATAAAAACTTTTATTTCTTTCCCTATTCTGCTTTGCATATGCTTACCTTAGATGTTAAAATGTTATAAACCTCTCCTGCCTGGTCCATTTTCTCTCTCTTCTCTCATGATTTCTCATGCTCTCCCTGCCAACCCCACATGCCTTACAATATCTGGATATGACTAATTTCTTCCTGAGCTACTTTATTCTACTCTGCCATATGGTTGCCCTTCCCTCTTCTGTACCATATCTTCTATCCCCTGCATTTGTGCTTTAACAATACCTAATTCTTTTCACTACATCTGTATCTTTGAGGTCAATACTCAGTAGTGCAATCGCTGGGTCATACGCTAGCTCTATTTTACTGGAAAGAAGGGCCATATGCACCCCAGTGTTCATAGCAGCAATGTCCACTATAGCCATTCTGTTGAAAGAGCCAAGATCCCCTACAACAGACAAACGGATAAAGAAGATGTGATCCAAGGATACAATGGAATATCACTCAGCCATCAGAAAGGATGAATACCCAACTTTTGCATCAACATGGATGGGACTGTAGGAGATTATGTTAAGTAAAATAAGTCAAGCAGTGAAAGTCAATCATCATATGGTTTCACTTATTTGTGGAACCTAAGGAATAGCATGGAGGACATTAGGAGAAGGAAAGGAAAAATGAAGTGGGGGTATTGGAGGGGGAAATGAAACATGAAAAACTATGGACTCCAAGAAACAAACTGAGGGTTTTAAAGATGAGAAGGATGTGGGGATGGGTGAGCATGGTGATGGGTATTAAGGAGGGCACATATTGCATGGGGCACTGGGTGTTTTACACAAACAATGAATCATGGAACACTACTTCAAAAACTAATGATGTATTGTATGGTAACTAGCATAACAGAATTAAAAAAAAAAGGAGGGGGACAATACCTAACACTCAATCTTTGCTAGTTTCTTGTTTACCTCCTTTTAAGAGTAAGCTCATTAGTGTTTTTGTTTGTTTGTTTGTTTGCTTTTTTTGTCTCAACTAAAAGAAGAAAAATAATACACATTATTTTGAAAACTTTTTGAACAGTGTACAAACGTTAGTCAAGTCCACAATGTCTCATCTCTTCTTCCTCCTAACATGGCTAAGTTGAAAAACCCTTTATCTGGGAAAAGATCATTCTCCAGCCACCTTGTGTAAGATTTTGGCTTTAGCTTAGATTATCCTTTCTTTCCTTTTCTGAAAATAAGTTGAAAATATTAATAGCCTCAGTTTCTTCTTCCAAAATATGACTGCTTCTTTACCAAGTGCAAAAGCAACCCATTTTGACCATAGTAAACAGCTTGGACCTACTTTTTTTGGCTCACTGTTTTAGTGAGACAAGTGGAGTGAAGATGACACACCATTTCCAAATGTATTAATAATTGGTAGACCATACTTCTAAATTGAAGTTTTGTTGCCATTAAACTACGACCAGACTCGCTATAATTACAGAGGTAAATTCTTTATATTTACTATATTTGAAATTACCATATAATACCAAAATAAAATTATGATTATGTGAAGAGTCTGTAATATTAAGAAGATGACTTTGAAATGATTGCTTATCTAAATGAAATTTCCCATTTTATAATCTTGTATAAGCTTCCATTGTCATTTCTATTTAAAATCTATTAGAAGGCACTCTTATTTTCCCTTAAGTGGGAAGTCAAATGTGGAACAAATTCATCCCAAAGGAACTGATTCTATATTCCACTGAAGACCAGGTGGCTTCCATGTGGCATTTTGCCTCTTGCATATTGTTCATCTCCTACAACAAATGAGGGTATGCTCTTTAGTAAACTAATTCAACTCAATTAGAGACATTGTCTTCAAGGGATAACATCATAGAGACTAGAATCAGAATCATACTTTTGGGAAAATTGGGCCCAGGATTTTTGTTTTGTTTTGTTTTGTTTTAAGATTTTATTTATTTATTTGACAGACAGAGACCACAAGTAGGCAAAGAGGCAGGGGGGGGGGTTGGGAAGCAGGCTCCCTGCTGAACAGAGAGCCTGATGCAGAGCTCGATCCCAGGACCCTGAGATCATGGCCTGAGCCGAAGGCAGAGGCTTAACCCACTGAGCTACCCAGGTGCCCCTGGGCCCAGGTTTTGATGGCTTCTTTCCTCAATCTTATAAAACCTATGTGAACTCTACTGGATGCCAGAACTGCTTAAAAATATTTGGTCCCTTGTAATTTTAACCTTCCAGTATTCAATGCACCTGATCCATGTAATATCCTATAGTATTTTTGTCAAATGAAGACTCTCAAATTGTGTTTCTTGGGAGACACTTTTCAATTGGTTGCTTACATTTCTGCATTTATTATTTGTTCTAGGCCATCCTTTGAAGATGGTTGTATTGAATAGACTTAGAAGACAGAAATAGTATCTTTTTTTTAACTTAACCTGTTGTGTTTGCAAATATTATCTGCCTCTGTTTTGATTCTTCTTGTGGGAACTGAGGCTCAGAACTGATATATAACTCCCACCCCTACACACACACACACACACACACACACACAAATACTGTTAATATTCTGGCTACCTCTATTGCTGTGAATATTAAACTATATTATTTCTGAACCATGAGTCTGCGTCTTCTATCAACACCCAAGAAACTATGGCAGACTCATACACCAGCTTTCAAATAAGGGAAAATAATCTCAGATGCTTTATATTTTTTGATAGTGTTACCTACTTCTGAACATATGACTGAACACATATAAAGCTGGAGCCCTGACCATTTAGAGCTTCTTCTGTGGAAGAACTATGCATTCACTAGTAAGCAAAAGTAGTTTCATCTTTTTTTTTTCCTCCTGGACACCATTTCCTCTCTCACACTGTTGCTCTAATTGGATGGAGTCTAAGGTCCTTTGAGGAAATTTTTGTTTAATGACTCAAAATAAAATAGGAAGAGTCTAAAGTGCTAAAAATACTTCTAGATAAAAGGTATAAGATCATGCCAGAAAGGATAGTAATTTTATCTAACAACTGCCTGTTCACCCCTTATTTGTTCATTAACTAATCTCCAAATTCCTGACTAAATCCCTTTTGTAAGCCAGAATGTGAGCTAAAAACTGGGATTTTAAAAAATTTTCATTTGAAATCCAGTTAGTTAACATATATGGTTGTATTAGTTTCATGTGTACAATATAACATATAGCACTCAGTGCTCATCATGACAAGTGCTCTAATTAACCCCATCACTTATTTAATCCATCACTCCTTTCAGATCCCGTCAAGTAACCATCAGTTTGTTCTCCTTAATGAAATGTCTGTTTCTTGCTTTGTTTCTCTTTCTATGTCTTATTATTTCCCCTTTGCTTGTTTGTTTTGTTTCTTTTATTCCATATATGAGTAAAGGTATTTGTCTTTCTCTGACTGACTTATTTCACTTTTAGCATTATACTGTCTAGTTCCAACCATGTTATTGCAAATGGCAAGATTTCAGTCTTTTTTATGGCAGAATAATATTCCATTGTATATACATAACACTTATTCTTTATTTATTCATCAATTGATGGATACTTGGGCGCTTTCCATATCTTAGCTTTATAAATAATGCTGCTATAAACATAGGGGTGCTAGCATCCCTTTGAATAAGTTTTCTTATATTCATTGGGTAAATACACACCAACAGGATTGTTGGATCACAAAGGACTTCTATTTTTAAATTTTATGGAAATTCCATACTGTTTTCAAATATGGCTGTATCAGTTTGCATCACCACCAACAGTTCACAATTGTTACTTTTTCTTTTTTTTTTAAGATTTTATTCATTTGACAGAGAGAGATCACAAGTAGAGAGAGAGAGAGGAGGGAGCAGGCTCCATGCCTGGCAGAGAGCCTGATGTGGGACTTGATCCCAGGACCCTGAGATCATGACCTGAGCTGAAGGCAGAGGCTTAACCCACTGAGCCACCCAGGCAGCCCCCACAAGTGTTACTTTTTCACATCCTCTCCAACACCTTTTGTTTCTTGTAGTGTTGATTTTAGCCATTCTGACAGGTTTGAGGTGGTATCTCTTTATAGTTTTGCTTTGCAATTTCTTGATGATACATGATGATGGACATCTTTTCATGTATCTACTGAACATTTGAATGTGTTCTTTGGGGAAACACTTGTTCATGTCTTCTATCCATGGTTTTATTGGATTATTTGTTTTTGGATGTTGACTAAAAACTGGATATTAAGTAACACACAAGACAGGTTTCCTTGAGCTTAAATTTTATTTGCATGAGTATCATTAACAGGAAAAAATATGCATATGGGTATGTACAAGTGTGTTTATGTATACATCTATCTATCTATCCTCTATCCCATGTCTTCTAATTGTGGTAAATCCTGTAAGGTGGGGAATGGGATAGTCTGAAGAAATATGCTTCTGGATATGCTGGGTAAGCAAATTTAATTGCACTCAGATGCATTGGATATAAGTGAATCACTCAAATGAGTTATTTAATATTATATAGAAACAAATTAAAAGTTTATGTAGTTGAAAATAATAGGTAGTTAAAATAATTTTTTTGTTTGTTGTTTTTGTGTCTTTTTTTGTTTATATATACTATGGTGTGAATGTTTATGTCTCCCAAAATCATATTATGGAATCTAACTCAGGAAGTGATAGTATTAAAACTTAGGGGCCTTTGGGAGGTGATTAGGTCATAAGTGGGATTACAGTCCTTTTAAAGGAGACCCCAGTGAGTTCTCTTGATTCATTCATCATGTACGTTTACAGTGAGAAGATAGCCATCTATGAGGAAGTGGGCTCTCCCTGGATCTGCCCATTCCTTAATCTTGAACTTCTCCGTTCTAGAACTGTGAGAAATAAATTCCTGTTCTTTATAAGCTATTAAGTCTATATCATGTCCGTTATAGCAGCCTGCATGCAGAAGGACACTATGACCTAAAATGAGAGCAATAAATATAAAGTTTCAGTAAAGTCAGTTGGTACAATGTTTTTTTTTTTTTTTTTAATTAGAGAAGACATGCTGCTTCATGTTAAACCTTGATATTGTATATGTTTCTTGAAGGGCCACTTCTTACTCCTTTGTGTGTTTTCCACAAAGTCCAGGATGATGCCTTACATAAAGGTAATATTTTATAAATACTGTTGGAAATATATACTTCTCTAAAATCTTATTTTGCCTACAGATTACTTGGATCCACTTTGCCTTGTGTAGAATATTTGAAATATATTAAGAACAGAATGTCTCTCTAAATAACATTTAGAATCATCATTAGTTTATGACTCCTGACTGATTTGTTTATGCAGTGATACTTACTGCAAGAACACTGAAGTTTGTAATATAATTTTGAATTAATCACCAAGCTAGTTTATTTTAACTTATGAAAAAATAATTTCTCATGTTGGTTTAATTCTGCTCTTATGTTATGGTCATGACATTTTCATTAAAATAAAGTAGAAAATAGAAGTAAATAATAAATGAAAAATAAAAATTAAAAAATAAAAAAATAAAAGCAAATCTCTTGTGAAATGTTAAACTTTTCTTACTTATTTTGTTTTGCTTTTCTTCTACCATGCTGGCAAAGCTGTATATTGCAGATAGGTACAATTTTCTAGGTGCTAGGTTTGTTACTTTTGCTAAAATTTTCAAAATATAAGGAGTTGAATAGTCATGGATTGTTTATTAAACTCCTTATCTACACATATAAAAATAAAACAATGATGGTGACCTGGGTATTTCTAAAATTGTATTCTGTTTTTCCATATTATGGTTTACAATGTAATTAATAAAGATTCTGCATATATTAACATCATCCCATTCTATCTCATCTGTATGTCCATACAGAGCATGTATGATTTCTATTCATTGCTATGTTGTGGTGAAGAGATTGTCTGAAGTAGCCTATATTTATGCAGGTAGATCTTAAGCTAAGGTGCTCTTGTTTATTTGCTTGTTCGTGATCAGTATGTTTGAAAGATGGTAACTATTGCATCAGGTGTGACGATTAAAAAATATTATTGGTGCCTGATACACTGTGATAAAATAAATAAGTCAATTCATAATTTGTTAATTAAATTAGAAAAGAAATTCCTTTGGATTTGTTCTTTATTAAGAGTTTTTTTTTTTTTTTAACGAATGCCTTGGGATGTTTTTTGTGTAATATATATCACATGCCTCAACCTTTAAATTTGAATGTAGAAAAGAGTTATCAGAATGAGCCTAGAAAATATTGTTATGGGGGCGCCTGGGTGGCTCAGTGGGTTAAGCCGCTGCCTTCGGCTCAGGTCATAATCTCAGAGTCCTGGGATTGAGTCCCACATTGGGCTCTCTGCTCAGCAGGGTGCCTGCTTCTTCCTCTCTCTCTGCCTGCCTCTCTGCCTACTTGTGATCTCTCTCTGTCAAATAAATAAATAAAATTAAAAAAAAAGAAAACATTGTTTTGAAATATTTTTGTTCTGTTATATTATGTTAACTTAGGAAATAATGGTAGTTATTTTTATTAGCATTTCCTACTTTCCACATGCCCTTACAGATGAGATATCATGTTTTTCCTACTCTTTTTATCGTGGTTGTTATATTCTTCATGATCAATAACAATCAATGAAAATTCCTAACATTAATTTTCTTTGGGAAAGTGATATTTTAGCAGGAATCCATGACCAAAAATTTTAGCTGTTGTTCTTCCAGGAGATGAGACTATCAATGTTCCCGAAATTTCAAGAAATAGAACTTATTAATTGTGTTGGTTGATGTTTATTGTCTCTGAACTTAGAGGTGCATAATTCAATTTAAAATTTATTTTGGGGGCGCCTGGGTGGCTCAGTGGGTTAAAGCCTCTGCCTTTGGCTCAGGTCATGATCGCAGGGTCCTGGGATCGAGCCCCGCATCGGGCTCTCTGCCTAGCAGGGAGCCTGCTTCCTCTTCCCTCTCTCTCTGCCTGCCTCTCTGCCTACTTGTGATCTCTATCTGTCAAATAAAATAAATAAAATCTTAAAAAAAACGGAGTGGACCTTATGGGGGTGCTTATCTGAAATTGAGGGACATTATAAAAAAATAAAAAATAAAATTTATTTTGAATTGAAAACAAGATCTTACTGAAGTTTAGGCATCCCACTTTATATCAGGCCTCCAGTACATTCTAATTTATTTATAGAAAATATCATAAACATGAATGACACTTTTCCTATTGCATTTATATGTAACTGCAATGACTCAAAGATGTCAGATTTGAAAAGCACTACCTTTCTATAATTTCTGTTTCTTAGGAGGAATGGATATACCATTTTAGCTCAATTATCCAACAGTATTCAAAACCACCATGAATTTTAAAACATAGTTATTACACCCTAAAAATCAAGTATGAAAATGTATAAACAACCAAATCTCTATCTGTAAATGAAATACTCCCACACAGACGGGTTTTAAAACTTTCTAACTTAAGGAATTTGATAGCACAGACTCAGGGTAGTAGTTTCAGTGCCTACAGTATACTTTCAGGGAGAGAGTAATGTAAGCTCTGAGTCACTTTCTGCCTAGAGATGACCTAATAGTGGTTCTGGCATTGTTTGTTTGTTTTTGAAAATACGTTCCTGGGCGTCATTCAGAAAATGCAGAGTTTGGCATCTATATAAATTAAGGATGATCTTTTTGAACTTTTGTCTTTCATTACATCAAATTAACATAATTGTACAGAAATTCCACTAAATTAAGCATTGTTAGGAAATGTGTAAATTGGAGCTACTCAAATTAGTTGCTCTTTGAACTATGTGCTGTTGGTTCAGGATTAGATAAGGAGTTTGAAGGCAAACCTAAATCATTGCTTCCTTTTTTGAGAGATTCTCAGCATATTTTCTTAAAATTAGCTGAAATAAACAATGTGTTTAGTCGCAAAGTGATTTGCATTTTTGCACAAACTCCCTATCTCCTTGAGAATTATAACAGATATTTCATGAAACATCATTGATCTTTACTTTGTTACACTGCTGTAAAGTACATTTAGAGTTGCCAGTTAAAGGTGTTAGTGTTGAGATGAAATGTCATGCATTTTTCTTCACTTCCATGCAAATGAACACAGTAAATTATTAAGACACAATGAAGAAAAAAAAATTGACAATGAGTTCCAGATTTTAAAAATCACTTGCCATTCAATCCAAATTGTGAGTTTGATCAGTTACCGAACACTTTATAATGCACCCCCGGTAATTTTACAGAGATTACTTTTTTCTTACCAATTCTTGATTATTCTGTCTTGCAATGCAGAGAAAGCTAACTAATTTAAAATAAACTTCCGTTAATTTTGATTGTTATAAACTTAAAATTGATTAATTTCCATATACAGAGTTTAAAATGTTCACAATTTACATTAAATATATATTCTGTGTATACCTTGGAAAAATTATACTGAAAATTGAAATTAAAATGATGTTGTATATAGCTGCAAGAAGCCGCCTGTCCCATTTCATCTTACTATATAAGTTGTGTCAGGTAATTTATAAAATCCCTGCTGCATAACAAATCTATTTTTTGTTGGAATGGGTAGTAATGTTTCTTCTTATTTCGAAATAAGTGTAGGTCTATGAGTGCCTCTGCAACTGTATTTTTCCTAAGTGGCTTCATGGTCCTGAACTGAGAAAGCTCAGAGCATTAAACATCAAAGTAATATATTTTGACACAATTAGACATCAAGGAAATGCAATTAAAATGACACTGAGAGGGCGCCTGGGTGGCTCAGTGGGTTAAGCCGCTGCCTTCGGCTCAGGTCATGATCTCAGGGTCCTGGGATCGAGTCCCGCATCGGGCTCTCTGCTCAGCAGGGAGCCTGCTTCCCCCTCTCTCTCTCTGCCTGCCTCTCCATCTACTTGTGATTTCTCTCTGTCAAATAAACAAATAAAATCTTTAAAAAAAAAATGACACTGAGATATCACTACACACTTACCAGAATGGCTAAAATAAAATATAATGACAAGCCCAAAAGAAAAAAATATACCATTTGATGATACACAATGGCAAGTTGTACCATAACTTAACCATCTCAGACTAGTGTAGTGTTAAATTTGTTTTTCTAAGCCATGTTTTGGGTCACTTACCACTTTTCAAGGATATAAAGTGCTATCATTTTACTTAAAACTGTGAAATTTGGTCAGATTTAAATTTCAATTTATGTTAAAACATTCTGTAAACTGTGTTAGACTTTGACATTTGTTCCCTCAGTTCAGTGAATAACACTATATCATATTCTGAAAAATACGCTAATTTTTATTTTGAAAAATATCCCTTTTTCCTCTTATGGTAATTATGAATATGAATTAATAGTAGAATTTGATATGGTCCAATATGACCATAAATACTTTATAGTATATTATCAAATTTAATAATGAATATAATGTACTTCTTTGGACAATTTTTAAAGACCAGTCTACTCTTAAAACAAAAAAAATGGAGATGCACTTCTTTAGTTCACACAAATTTCATTTTATTATATATAACCTCAGATAAATTTCAACAAATCATAATTTATTAAAATCATGTCTACTTAAAAATCTCATAGAAGAGTTAAACCATCAAAAATAAAAATAAACACACACAACACACACACATCACCCATGTATTGGCAAATCACAATTGCTGTAACAATACATTAGGCATTCCACAGTTAAGGGCTATCAAAATTTCCATCAGTGACAAAAAGATTTGTATCCAAATGGACTGATTTTCCAGAATCCAAGAAAAAGTCTCCTAGGATTTATTTAAAGGTAAATATTTGAACAAATACTTCTTAAATTTAGGATATTCAGAACATACGATTAAAGAATATTTGCAGTGCAGACTATATTCAATCCTTCCTTCAAAATGTGCCTTTGAGTACATAATTCTGTTTTCTCGATCTCAATTGAGCTGTCTTCCAAGGAAGTTTTCCAAAATGTGTGTCTCTGTGTGATAAATGTTCTAAGACCTAACATGCTTCATTGTATTTTTACTGTGCTCTCAAATTTAATCAATAATTTGGATTGATGTATAATACCTAGTTTCAAATATCTTTTCCATCTATAAAAACTCCCAGCTGTCTCTTTATATGCTATTACTATTGAGAATTGTGCTGTCAGTATTATTCTTGTACATTTTAGGTGATCTGTTCTTCTCTTGGGCATCATTTATGCTCTTCTCTGTTTTTGATATTCTTAAAACTCACCATAATGTATACGAGTGGTTTTTAGTGTGTGTAGTTTTTGTTTTGTTTTGTTTTGTTTCTGATATCTCGTGTTTGGCATCATTTTAAGTCTGGTATCTTTTATCTTTCTTTAATTCTCCAAAATTTATCTCAGTACTTATTTAAATATTTTCTTTATTTTTTTTTCTCTTCTGCTGTATTTGGGCAGAAGTCATGAATTTGTTTGTTTGTTTTTCCCAACTCATTTATTCATTTTACAGCTATATTCATCTTAGTCTCCATTTATTGTATTCTTTATTTCAACAATTTTCACTTAATTTATATTCACAGTATAGTATCTTTCTTTTCCTTGTATATGTATATCATTATTTTATCATATACTTTTAAGCTATTTTTAAAAATATTTTATTTATTTATTTGACAGTGAGAGATCACAAGTAGGCAGAGAGGTGGGCAGAGAGAGAGGAAGAGAAGCAGGCTACCTGCTGAGCAGAAAGCCCGATGTGGGGCTTGATCCCAGGACCCTGAGATCATGACCTGAACGGAAGGCAGCGGCTTAACCCACTGAGCCACCCAGGCGCTCCTTTTAAGCTATTTTTTAAAAGTACAGTCATTCTTTTTTTTTTTAAGATTTTATTTATTTATTTATTTGACAGAGAGAGATCACAAGTAGACAGAGGGCAGGCAGAGAGAGAGAGAGGGAAGCAGACTCCCTGCTGAGCAGAGAGCCTGATGCAGGACTTGATCCCAGGACCCTGAGATTATGACCTGAGCTGAAGGCAGTGGCTTAATCCACTGTGCCACCTAGGCGCCCCTAAGCTATTTTTTAAATTCCTGTTCCCATAACACTTGGATTGGCATATAAAGTTAACCACATCATATTTTTTAGGTAAGTAATTGTACTTTTTATGTGCATAGTTATTTTGGTCCATGAGTTCAGCTCTTCTTAGGATCATCAAATCTCTGTAAAGTCTGGGTATGCTAGGATTTTCTAAGCAACAATAAAATACATTGAAACCTGGTAGCTTAATTATAATAATGTTTTCTTTCTCAATCATTCACAATAGTATTCCATTCTGAGTAGCTTCCTTCTATTTTGCAGCTATAGTGTTTGGAAAAACTTGAATTATGATATTACTGTGATAATGTGAATTAGTCAGGGTTTTTCAGAGAATCGGGAAGAGAAAAAAAGGAAGATATTCTCCAGGGCCAACTCTAGAAGTGACTATTAAAACATCTGTCCAAATTCAATTGAACAAAACTCAGAAATGCCATCTCCAGTGAAATACAAAAAAGATTATATATAGTTCTGGGCACACACATCTCATTTGACCCAATGATGTATATCAATGAAAGACTGAAGGCCAATCACCACTCCATGGGAGAATTTAAAAATAAATTTACTAATGAGGCCAAGAATTCAGAATCACAAATACTTCAGAACTAATAATAACTGCCTTCACTTGATGTTATTCTATAAGATAAATCCTACGGTCAAGTTTCAATTTTAAATTCTTAAATCCTTATGAAGAAGCATCATTTGGAGGGAGCAGTTTTCATAATTTATCATCCATCAGCCTTTTTTAAAAGATTTTATTTATTTATTGGACACAGAGAGAGAGAAAGAGAGCGCGAGAGAGAGATCACAAGTAAGCAGAGAGGCAGGCAAGCAGGGAGGGAAGCAGGCTTCCTTTTGAGCAGTGCCCGATGTGGGGCTGGATCCCAGGACCCAGAGACCATGACTTGAGATGAAGGCAGAGGCTTAACCCACCACCCACGTGATGAGAGAGCCACTCAGGTGCCCCTCATCCATCAGTCTTAATTGATTGGAGGAAAATGTGTGGAGGAATAATGCCTTAGGGAGCTAATCTCTCTAAAGAATTTTCAAGTCTTTACCCCTTCAAGGTTTTGTACAGTTCTGATAGCCTCTAAACATCCAGCGGATTTCTACAGTGACAGGCCTGTTAAAACCTGTCTTCAAACCAGGAATAGAGCTTGAAACATACCAGTCAAGGGCAACTTTGAGTATTTTAAGGCGTTTATCATCATTTCTTTGTTTTTGGTTAATATCTGAAATAGTTCCATATTACACTTGGATAATTTCTCCAGAGCTGACTTTGAAGGAGGCATTCAGTTCCAGCTAGTTCCATATTTTGGCAAGAACTATACTTCTATATTAAAAAAAAAAAAACATATTTTAGGGCGCCTGGGTGGCTCAGTGGGTTAAAATCTCTGCCTTCGGCTCAGGTCATGATTCCAGGTTCCTGGGATTGAGTCCCACAGTGGGCTCTCTTCTCAGCTGGGAGCATGCTTCCATTCCTCTCTCTCTGGCTGCCTCTCTGCCTTCCTATGATCTCTGTCAAGTAAATAAATAAAATTTTTAAAAAAACATATTTTATACCAGTTATTCATGTTTATTAACTAAGATATCACAATACAAATAATACAAACAGTTGCTCTTTATTAATACCTTCAACCAAGATCAAAAAATATGTCATATTTTCTCCAAAAATTTTATATCATCTGATAGGTCAGATATATATATAAAATTACATTTAAAGTTTTAAAAATATCAGCAAATATTTTCATTTAAATGCCAATTTGAAAAGAAATCTACTTTTCCAAACACGACTTTTTATCCTATTTATTTTGAATTTTGTCAACAACTGATAAAATGTTTAGCGAGACTATAAATGTTAGATCGAAAAAAATGATTAATAGATGTAGGTTCAAATTATTATGTTCCATTAAAAATGATTTAGTCTTTGATGAACATCTGTTTGGTAATATGTTGTATCCAGATATAGTAAATTAAAGACATATATAAAATTATAGGGAAATGACATCTTCCGTTCCATTATGAGTAGAGCTTTTAAAATGCTATTTGCCACAACCTGTCATCTTGTCATTATGTAGCATTATGTAGCAATTAAAAAATGTATACTCTTCACTTAGAAGTCTTTTGGAAATCTAAAATATGACTTCCTATGGTTTGTGTCTCCATATTGCTTTATTGCCAGTTAAAACAAATCCACATGCTTTGATTCAAAGGTAATAAATTCCTCTTATTTGGAAAAAGGATGTTTATTTTTGTTCTCTCACCCTTAGCAGGTGGTTTCATTTTAGCACACTTCAGAGTTATAATTTCATGCTTATTAAAAACATTTATTTTGATCTACATAGATGAATGAAACTTTTATTTTATTAAATTATTTGCCAAAAAATCTGTGAGTTTTTAAAATGTATTTCATTTGAAGGGTTATTTTAGAGCATTCAAAGAGGATCTAAGAGTGTGGTATTATGCAGTTTTTAAGTAGGTATGAAATGGTTAATTATAGGATTGTTTCTTTAGGCTTATGTATATTGTCCATTATATGCTATAAAATATTTTGAAAGTAAATTTAAAGTATGTTTTATGTAGTTTATTTTTTGGAAAAAAATATTGAAATGACTTATGAAATTCAGTATACTCTCAACATTAATTTATTTTGAAATTTACCAGTTGTCTACTGAACTATTATATGGCAGATATTACTTCAGACTACACTGGTAAATGAAATACTTGGCTTTGTAGAACTTTTATTTTAATGGGTGAGACAATTCAAAGCTATAAACCTTAATAAAAATGGCATAGTGCATTCAAAAAGGAAGAGTACAATGGGGAAAAAGAAAAATTCGATCAGGGTGAGAAAAATCAAGGTTGCTAGGCAGGGGATGGGGAGTTAAATCTTTTAATAGAAAGATCAGGGTACTTACAATGAAGCTGACAATTGAACAAATGTATGGAAAGGTGATGAATTTGCGCAGAACTATCAGCAATAAGGTCACTCCAGACAAAGGAATTGGCTATCTTGAAGGCCATAAGGTTGGATCATGCCTGGCATATCTGAGGAATAGCAAGGAGGCCACTGTGAGTGACTGAAGAGTAGCAGGGAAAGAGGTCACAGAGGTTAAATGAGTGGCTAGATCATGTAAAAGCTTAGAAGTCATTGTAAAACTCTGGCTTTTATATTTGGAAACTTACTGTGTGATAGAATTTCTGCTAATAACTGAGAGTTCAATTGTCCATAAACTTTCAAGGATTCTTATTCTAGTAAGACAGAATAAAGAGAAAGAGTTCATATTTTCACATGGTGTAACAAATGCTCGGAGATACAAGTGTAGGAAGCTATGGGAGCACAGAAGAAGGCACTAAAATCACAAAATGATGTTGTATATAGCTGCAAGAAGCCACCTGTCCCATTTCATCTTACTATATAAGTTGTGTAGGTAATTTATAAAATCCCTGCTGCATAACAAATCTAATTTTTGTTGGAATGGGTAGTAATGTTTCTTCTTATTTCGAAATAAGAGTTGGTCTATGAGTGCCTCTGCAACTGTATTTTTCCTAAGTGGCTTCATGGTCTTGAACTGAGAAAGCTCAGAGCATTAAACATCAAAGTAATATATTTTGACATAATTAGACATCAAGGAAATGCAATTAAAATGACACTGAGATATCACTACACACTTACCAGAATGGCTAAAATAAAATATAATGACAAGCCCAAAAGAAAATATATACCATTTGATGATACACAATGGCAAGTTGTACCATAACTTAACCATCTCAGACTAGTGTAGTGTTAAATTTGTTTTTCTAAGCCATGTTTTGGGTCACTTACCACTTTTCAAGGATATAAAGTGCTATCATTTTACTTAAAACTGTGAAATTTGGTCAGATTTAAATTTCAATTTATGTTAAAACATTCTGTAAACTGTGTTAGACTTTGACATTTGTTCCCTCAGTTCAGTGAATAACACTATATCATATTCTGAAAAATACGCTAATTTTTATTTTGAAAAATTTCCCTTTTCCCTCTATGAATTGGGCCATGGAGAAGGTGACACCGACTCGCTTCGCAAACTGCCTTGGTGAGAGACCCAGGCAGCTCCAGAGGTTTGGGACGGCCTGGGGTCCTCTTGGCCCACCCATGACTACTCCAGTCAAGTGTAGTGATCAGGCCTGGGTTGATGAGGAGTGGTTGCTATGACCTCAAAGCTTTGTGACATCACAGATGCTGGCTTCACTGAAGCAGCTGTCCCTCTCCCATAACCTTGGTGTCCTATGGCTTTAAGTAGGAAGCTCCGGGAAGGACAGAACAAGAGCCCTCTGAACCTGATCAAGAACTCAGGATGTCTTGTGGGTTAATGTCCAACTTCCCCTTTCTGGAGACATAGAGGAAGGAAAATGACATTCAGTATACCTTTTTTTAGGCCAACATATCCCCGGAGATGGCAAGGTGTCCTTTTCCACTACAATTTCTAGATATTTCAAGAAAAGGTGAGGCCTCGCGGGTATGAATAGCTCTCCGTGGGTTTTCTCGTCCTGTGGGTGAGAGCGTACTTTGTCAGCGTCTTTCGCCTATGCGTCTGTGATGACTAAGGTACGGAAAGTCCCTTTCCGAGGTAAAAGGTGATGGCATCGATATATGGTGCTGTCTGGGGCCTAGTCTCCTAGTGTTCTGAAACACACGGCTAAGGGATGAGGCCTCTGTCTACCTGGCTTTCCCTTAAATACCTTTGCAAAGACTTCGAGGGAGTGACCTTCTGCATCAGAGCTAACTCTCATTGAAGAGGCCTGGACCGAAACTGTTGTCATTATTAGTTAACTGTACTTGTTGTGGTAACGGGTATAGACATGTGGACCAAGTCTCTTTAGTCAGAAGGAAAGGGACGGCCTATACCGATGGCTTGCAAGGCCCATTCGAGCAGACTTTTGGAGTGAGCCGCAATGCCTTTGCAAGGACTAGTGGATCAGGAAGTTTGGGTCCATTTCGGCACCACAGTATTCCTCTGCCGTCGAAGTGAATGAACCCCTGGACCTTGCCTTGACATGAATGTCCCATGCCCTGCTGTTGGGAAATGGAAAAGGAAGGGAATACTGACGGGCAAGAAGTCAGAGAAGGAGACCCACCAGGAGTGACTCAGGACTCTGAGAATCCAGCTGAGGTTTACCAAAAAGAGAACTGCTTAATGGGTAGTCAGGAGTTGTGGAATATATTAAGAGGAGCACTGGACGTACATGCAACTAAAGCATCCCTGAATACTCTGTCAAAAACGGATGATGGATGATAGGCAGGCTTTCTCAACAGAACAGCAACAAGAACAACATAATTTCAGAGGAAAACATTATGGCCCTCTCTAAACCAAAGGCAGTCACAGGAGAAAAGGAAAGAATTATATTGTTTATTGTCTTTCCTTTATTGAAATGACATGGAATTGGTTTCCTAAAATGTCCTTTTTGAATTGGGTCTTTATCCTTGTGAATTAGAGTTTACCCACCTCTTCCATCTCTGGATTTGATGAGAGGACATCACAATGCCTTCACTAAATACCTAGAGGAGTGGCTCAAGAAAATGTCTTGACCTGGCCTTCTGTGTGTTGGCTGGGGTTGGATTACTGCTTCAAATGGTTCCGTCACTACTAGAGCTGAGATTTTGTAGGATTACTGACCTAACTTGGATGTTCCTATGTGTCTGCGAATTTATCCTTTTCTCTCAGTTCTTGGATTTGCTAGCATAAATGTGTGGATGTGCCTCTTCGGTTTTTCTTTTTTCCTTTCTCCGAGTTGTCATGTGGTTTCATACTTGCAGCTGTGTGCTTGTCTCCCTGTTTTATCCCAGTAATGGCTTCTGTGGTTTGTTCGTGTTGTGAAAACTGAAGTGTGAGGTCTCCTGATTCATTTCCTATTGGTTTGTTTGTATTTCCTTAATTTTGATAATCACATGTATGATTTCAATTTTTCTGTTAACTTTGGAGTTCGGTTTTTCTTCATCTTGTTCCTTCAGTCGTCCTTATAGGGGGATTTCTTTTTCAGTGTTTTTAAATTTTGGAAATGCATGCTTTTAACCCTATATGGTTTCCCCATAAAATGTTTTGGCATCCTCCTCTAAGTTTCTTAGAATTCCTTCGTTCATGGCTCTTCTTTTCCTTTGGATTTTCTTTCTTGCATTCATTGCAGTTCGTGAATGTGTTGTGTTTTCGACTTTAGTGTCTGGCTGTATTTCCAATTTGAAAGTGATATCTTCCTGTTTTCATACCTTCGTGATGATAAGTGCACAGGATAGGTTTTGACTTCTCTTCCATGAATTATGACTGGATTTGGACTCGAGCTCATGACCTGCGATAGACAAAGTTAGGTCTGCTGCTGGGAAGAACATATCTTATTGTCCTCAGAGACGCAATCTTTCTCATCGATCCCCAAAGTTCAGGTGGTCTCGAGAGCCCATGTGGACGTCTGTTATTCCTTAGCACCTTCCCATCCAGATGATCTGTCCTGTGCTTAACGTAGATATCATAATTGCCAACAGTATTGGATAAAATTTACCATCTCCCTTCCTGTGTGTTCATACCTTCCAACGTTTAGATACACCCTTGTTCGTGGTGTATATGTTGGCAATTCTTCCAGGTTTCTGTTGTTTTGATGCTCCATCAAGACAAAACAACTTCCGCTTATCTTTTGTCTCTCGAAGGCATAAAATGACTCTCGCTGACTTAGGCACAAACACTTTGGCTCTCTTCTCCTTGGGAATAGCATAACCTACATCTTCCCTGTTTCTTCACTTGCAAGCTATGAGTATCTTTATAGTCGAAGGAAATCTCCTATGGTCAACAGAAGGACGAGCTAGTTTAATATTTGTTGTTTTCTTATGGATGTTTTCTACCTTTTTTTTTTTTTTGATTTGGAATTTCAACCACTGTTACAAACTGTTTGTATTGACGGGAGACTTTAGTCCTGATACTGAATGTATTATTGATAGGTAATAGTTCACTTTCTCATTTCGGTTGGCTTCTGACTTGGATTCTATTTGCCTTTCACCTATATGGTATTTTCTTGGGGTTGCTTCATTGGTACGATTCCTCGCTTCCTTCCCATATTTTGCATGTCTTATCTTTGTGTGTTTGCATGTGCATGTGTTAATGCTGTGTGGTGTGTGTGTGTTTCACATCACAATTATTATTAAAATACGAGAGAATGGAATTCGGTCTCTTGTGGGTAGCAATTCAATTTGACATGCCTTGAAATCTCACATTCCATCAGTTTCAGGAAATCTCCTGCAAGGAATGTCATCTCTTGTCCTCTTCAAGTAACACGTGTTCTCACAAAACTGCTTTCCAAAGAACAGCACCATTTGAATTTCTCATTAGAGTCATACTGTTTGTACCAATACCCTTTCTTTTTCGTATGATTCTTGAGTGTCATGAGTTAGTGAAATCGTCTGTCTGATGTCGTTCTGAGAATGATAGATGTGACAAAGCCCAATGCTCTCCGCAAGACTGCCATAAGAGACAAGTGGAAGAATTCCTTCTTGCTTATGTCTCAGTACGAATTGCGGTGACATGGAGGAGAGTGAGATGGTAGTAGTGTCTAATAACCTCATGCTTGTCTTCAGCTATGAAGGCAACAGGAAGATGAACACAACAACTGCACTGGGGTGGAAATTGACCTGAAGCCTACAAGATAAACTCCACAGCGAAAGAAAACGGAAGTTGCAGAGATGATGGGAGAAGGTTGGAGACATGGCTCAGGGGATATTTGGTTGGTTAGTGGATCAGAGGGCTGGATCCCATGAAGAGTACCAAGGCACAGGAGAGCAGGGCACACTGGGAACCCACAAGGAACCTGTTTCCCAGTGCCGTTGACTGTGAGACGCAGAGGGTCTGAAGGGCACGAGTACTTTACAACACAAGTGTTGAAGGCTGAAGTTTTCCTATCAGCAGGCTTGGCACACATCAACTTGAAGGAACACCATCTTTTTCCTGCATATGACACCAACAAGCGACCAGGAGCAGACAGCCTGGAGACAATGATCAGAGAGAGACAATACTAAGTGACGCACTGGGAAGATGGTGAGTAGTGGGAGTGATTCCGTGAAAGGCAGTGTTCGTGGAGATGTCTCAATGTGGACATAATAAATTTTGGGCTCTCGCAACAGCAGCATCAAGACAAAGCTACTGGCCAAGACAGGTATGTGAGGACATAGGCTGCCTAGCCAGCCAACTCGAAATCCCGACAGTGGAATACTTGGAAAACTGCCTTCCTCAGTCCAAGATGCTTAGTCCAAGGACAACGACTCTCCCATAGGGGACGAGAAGAAAGCTTTGACCACATGTTCTCTTCTGAACACAGCATTCTGCAGGCCTGCGTTCTGCTGAGTTGCTCGAATTTCTCCTTTCACAGGCACACCAGAGCCCACCAAGGTAAACCTCTGCATATTCAACCCGGACCCTAAAAACAACAAACGGCCGGAAAGGAGAGCTACAGCAAATGACTGGCCTCCAGGACAGGGTCAGCCACAACACAAACAGCAGTGGCATGCATGCCACATACACACTCACAAACACACACACACGCACGCACTCAACAAACCTTAAGGGCCAGCCCTGGGTACTCCGGATCTCTTCCTCCTAAATAAATTACCCTCAGGTTAGAAAGCAGAATGAGTTTAACGAATACAGAGAGGTGACAGAGACTTAGATCCAATGCAAAGATGAAAAAATCAATTGATGCCCAGGTAAAGGAAGAAGGAATGATTATGGCTAGGCAATCAGAGTGAACCCTCTACATAGAAAACGCCCGATGCGGGATTGAAAGCAGGGGCCTGGATACTCGCTGTACGTCAGAAAACATAGGAGATATCAGAGAGTCTCGAACCACAGAGATAAAACTGATAAAGATAAAAGCACCTAAAGAACTCCTGAAGAGAAGATTGGTAGGAGACTGTACACTGCAGCTCCATGCAGGATCCCATGATCTTACCTCCAGAGGCTTTTCCAAAAATTCCAATGCTGTTTCAGTTCTCATCATTTGAATTCGGGTGGCCCTCCAAAGATAGGGTCCTTATTCAAAAGAGCGAGACTGATACAAAGTGAAGGTCAAGCAAACGTTAATTTTGCACAAAGCATCGAGAATCATATTGACCGGTCAGGGCCTTCTCTTGCAAAGAGGCAACCCCTCCCAGCCTCAGAGACTAACATTTATAGCGGTAGTTTAGCCAGGCTATACAGACGTGGCCAATGAGATAACAATACAGAAAAAACTGCACAGTCGTGCTAAGTCTGCTACACCACAAAAACAAAAATGCTAGGTAACACATGGGTGAACAATTGGATCTCAATTTACCCTAGTAGATATATGCGTGCCCCTCTAATGGGATGTCTTCACCTGGCCTGATTCACCCTTGTATCTAGGCTTTGAGAGTAAGCTCCTCTGGGAGGAGTAGGGTCAATTTTGTTTACAGCATGGGTTCAATATAAGTTTACTGCAGAAACACAAAATGACTCCCTCTGGCCTAGCGGACCTTATAATGAGTAGCTGTAGCATCCCTAGAAATAGAGCCAAAATGACTTCCAAATCTTCAAAACTGACGATTTACCAAAAGCAGATTCTACATCCTAGAACCTTAGGTCCAGAATGGACTCATGTACTTGGAGTCCACAGGAGCAAGCATGGAGCATGTTGGAAAAGACCCATAGCCCAAATGAAGCCATCTGAAAGACTTCCGTGCCCGTTTCAGGAAGACAACTTGTATCTTCAAAAGGACGCATTGAAGAGGATTCAAATGTCAAAGAACCTGGAGCATTCCCACAGGGTCGTGCAGATACCCTCTGGAGGAGTACATGTAGATGTGACAGCACAAGCCTGCCTTCACCCTCTCATGAACATCCCCCAAATAGTTTCATGGGATAAGCAAACAATGCCTCTTGTGGAAGATGGGCGTGTTCTAATGGAGGCAGCAGAAGATGAACAGTGGGACAACAAAGGGCCATTAGAGAGCCACAGACAGCGTATGCTACAGGTTGGTGAGGATATTCAGGAAGACAAGGAACTGGAGAATGAACATTGGAGCTCTGAGCGAAGGTCTAGCATTTGAGATAATGGGAGGTTCTCTGAACCTGGCTGCCTTCCATAGAGATCTAGGTCCAAATTAAAGAAAACATCCCCTGGCCACAGTCAATCCTTGTACCCCGGTTGTGTTTTTGTCTTTTTGTCAAACAATGCACATGCACATATTTGACAGAGAGACAGAGAGATCACAATCAGGGTGTAGAGCTGGAGAGGGAAAAGCTGACTTACCCCTGAGCAGGGAACCTGAGACCAGAGTCGATGCCAAGACCCTGGGATCATGAGTTGAGCTGAAGGCCGCCTCTGAACTGATAGACACAATCCATGACACAACCTTTGACTTCTGAATACGTCCTAGTTCTAGACGTGAACCACTGCTCTGTCATTGTTCACAAATGAAGGGGAAATGGATTTTGGCTTGGGCTGGTGTTGCTTGAGCAACCTGGCCTGCTTTGAGAGCTGGTATAGTTTGTCCTCTTGAGGTAAGTGATTTGGCTATGTACAAACTACACTCCCACGCATATTTAGGTAAAGAGAATTCCTCCATTGAATGAAACTATGTCTTGTGGTTCCATGCTTCTGTGGATGGTGATGTGAGTCCTCCTTGCCTCTGAATCTGGATCTCTGTTTCTGCTCCCAGATGAGGGACAGTTTTAGCTCTGAATTCTCAAATCCATGTTCAGCCCTCTTTTTTTTCTCTCACTCCTACTTCTCCTACAATAAGCACCTCTTTCTATTCCTTGGAGTCAATGACTTTCCTAAGCTCATTGTCATGTTTCATCATTCTTCCTTCTTTCTTTGGATTTGTTTCCTTATTTACCATTCCTTTTCTGCCAGGTCAAAAATTTGGTCCTTTGCTTCTGCCAGCTTCTTGGACTTTTCCTTCAGTCTGCTACCAATCTTTTCTTTAGAAATTCTTTATTTATTTTATTTTATTTTACTTTATTTTATTTTATTTCTATCAGTTTAATCTATGTGTTTTGAGACTCCCTGATATCTTTCTGCTTTCAATCCTCCATTGGGCGTGTTATATGTGAGGTTTCACTCCGATTACCTGGCCATGATAATTTCTTGTCTTCTTCCTTGGCAACAATTGATTCTTCCATCTTTGTCTTGGATATAGGTCTCTGACTCTTTCTCAGTATTTGAAAAATCAATTCTGTTTTTTATCCTGATGGTAATTTCTTTAGAAATAAGATATCATGGAGTGCCCAAGGGCTGGCCCTTGAGGGAGTCTCAGGTATGTGTGTGTGGCATGCATGCCCTCTGCTGTTGTATCATAGCTGCCCCCTGTCCTTGAGACCAGTCATCTGCAGAGGCTCTCTTTGCCAGCCTTTTGGTGTGTTTGGGGTCTGGGCTGAATAGGCTGAGGTTTAGCTTGGTGGGATCTGGTGTGCCTGTGAAAGGAGAAATTCAACCTTCACAACAGAATGAATGCCTGTAGCATTCTGTGGTCAGGGGACAGCCTATGGACAGGGCTTTCTTCTAGTCCCCTATGGGAGAATCTGTTCTCTTAAAATGAAGCAAGTTGGACTGAGGAACACAGTACCCTATGTGTTCCATGGTTAGAATTTCGTGTTTGCAGGAGAGGCAATTAAAGCCCTCACCAACCTGTCTTTGGCCAGTAGCTCGGGCTTGATGCTGCCTGTGCGAGAGCCCCAAATTTCTTTTGGCCCCATCAAATCATCTCCAAGAACACTGCCTCTCACTAATGTACAGCCAGAACCCACCATCTTCCCACTGTGTCACCTGGTATTGTCTCTAATCGTGGTTTCCAGGCTGTCTTCACCTGGCTATTTGTTGGTGTTCTCTGACAGAGAAATACAGTGTTCTTTTGAGTTGATATGCCAAGGCTGCTGATCTAAAATCTCCAGGCCTCAAGGCCCTTTGTTGGCATGAACTAGTATGATTCAGACCCCCTGATGGTCAGAATCAATGGAATTGGAGAACGTACTCCTTGTGGGTTCCAAGTGTGCTCCGATCTCTTGTGGCTTTGCCCATTGCATTGTCTCACTGCCTTCTGAATTACCAACTTTCCACTTTTCCCCTAAACCATGTCTCCAGTCTTCTCCCATAGTGATTGCAACTTATTCTCTCTTTTGCTATGGAGTTTGCTTTGTGGGCTCCAGTTCATTTCTGCCATGTTGAAGTTGATGTGGTAATCTTCCTGTTGTGTTCCTGGATAAAGACAAGTCTGGAGTTACCAGACACTACTACCATCTCACTGTCCTGAAAAAGCCCCACAGAATCTTACCCAGCCATAAGCAAGAATGAATTCTTTCCACTTGCCTCATGTGGCAGAATTGTGGAGAGCATTAGCCTACGTCACATCTATCAGTCCCAGAAAGACAAATAACATACAATTTCACTCTCTCATGACTGTCAAGAGACATATGAAAAAGCAAGGGAAAAATGGACAAATAATACGACACTACCCAGGCACACAAAATGTGGTGTTTGTTGAGGTCAGGTTTGAGAAAATATGTGTTTATCAAAGAGGACAAAAGATGACATTCTTTGTAGGAAATGTGGCTGAAAGAGAGGGAATGTGAGTTTTCAAGGCATGTCAAATGGAACTGCTATCCATTAAATACCGACTTCCTATCTCCATCAATTTAATTATAATTGTTATTTGAAACACACTCAGCACACACACACACACACACACACACACACACACAGATAAGACACACAAAAGATGGGGAGGAAGTGAAGAATAGCACTAATGAAGCAAACCCAAAAGAAAAGAACTGAGAGAAAAGGATAAATTCCAAGACACATATTCACTCCAAAGATTAGGTCAGGAAACCTACAAAATCTCAGCTCTGTAGTAGTGACTAAAGCGTTTGAAGCAGTAATCAAACCCCTGTCAACACACAGATGGCGAGGTGCAAATCATTTCCTGTTCAACTCTTCTAGACATTTAGAGAAGGCAATGCCATTTTCTTCTCATCAATTCCACAAATGGAGGAGGTGGATGAACTCCACTTTACTAGTATAAAGACCCAATTCAAATAATGACATTTTAGGAAATAAATTATATTCCATTTCAATAATTAAACATAATAAAAATATAATTCTTTCCTTTTCTCTGTCTGTCTTCACCTGCATTTGAAAGGGCCAGCTTGTTTTTGTATTATTTTGTACTGTTGAGGAAGCCAGCCTGTCATCCATCATCCATTTTTGACAGAGTATTCACTGATGCTTCAGTTCCATATATGACCTAGTACTCCGCCTAAGATATGCCAGAACTCTTCAACACCCATTAGCCCGTTCCCTCATTCCCTGCATGTCTCTTTTTTCCTTGACTCTCAGCTTGATTCCTCAGAGTTCTGAGTTACTCCTGGTTTGTCTCCTTCTCTGACTTATCCCCTTCAGTTTTTCCTTCTTTCTACTAAGGGCCGTGGTATTCGTCCTAGGGCACATATGAGAGAAGCCATATGATATTTCCCTATGTCTCCTTGCCCATTTCATTTCACAAACCCAGTCCTGTGGCATTCATGCCAGTGCAAGAATCAAGAGTTCATCCTCCCTAATTGCTGAGGAATACTCTGTTGCCAATATGGACCACACCTTCTTTATCCACTAGTCTTTGCAAGGACATAGCAGCTCAATCCTCAGTTCTGTTCAAGTGAGCCTTATATAAGTGTTGTTCTTGTTGCTGTTCTGTTGAGAAAGCCTGCCTATCATCCATCATCCGTTTTTGACAGAGTATTCAGGGATGCTTTAGTTGCATGTACGTCCAGTGCTCCTCTTAATATATTCCACAACTCCTGACTACCCATTAAGCAGTTCTCTTTTTGGTAAACCTCAGCTGGATTCTCAGAGTCCTGAGTCACTCCTGGTAGGTCTCCTTCTCTGACTTTTTGCCCGTCAGTATTCCCTTCCTTTTCCATTTCCCAACAGCAGGGCATGGGACATTCATGTCAAGGCAAGGTCCAGGGGTTCATTCACTTCGATGGCAGAGGAATACTGAGGTGCCGAAATGGACCCAAACTTCCTGATCCACTAGTCCTTGCAAGGGCATTGCGGCTCACTCCAAAGGTCTGCTCGAATGGGCCTTGCAAGCCGTCTATATACGCCGTCCCTTTCCTTCTGACTAAAGAGTCTTGGTCCACATGTCTATACCCGTTACCACAACAAGTACAGTTAACTAATAATGACAACGGTTTCGGTCCAGGCCTCTTCATTGAGAGTTAGCTCAGATGCAGAATATCACTCTCCTCAAAGACTTTGCAAAGGTATTTAAGGGAAAGCCAGGTAGACAGAGGCCTCATCCCTTAGCCGCGTGTTTCAGAACACTAGGAGACGAGGACACAGACGGCACCATATAGCGATGCCCTCACCTTTTACCTCGGAAAGGGACTTTCCGTACCTTAGTCATCACTGACCCATAAGCAAAAGACGCTGACAAAGTACGCTCTCACCCACAGGACGAGAAACCCCACGGAGAGCTGCTCATACACGCGACCTCACCTTTTCTTGAGATATCTAGAAATTGTAGTGTAAAAGGACACCTTGCCGTCTCCGGGGATATGTTGGCCTAAAGGAAGGTATACTGAATGACATTTTCCTTCCTCTATGTCTCCAGAAAGGGGAAGTTTGACATTAAACCACAAGACATCCTGAGTTCTTGATCAGGTTCAGAGGGCTCTTGTTTTGTCCTTCCTGGGGCTTCCTACTTAAAGCCATAGGACACCAAGGTCATGGGAGAGGGACAGCTGCTTCAGTGAAGCCAGCATCTGTGATGTCACAAAGCTTTGAGGTCATAGCAACCACTCCTCATCAACCCAGGCCTGATCACTACACTTGACTGGAGTAGTCATGGGTGGGCCAAGAGGACCCCAGGCCGTCCCAAACTGCTGGAGCCGCCTGGGTCTCTCACCAAGGCAGTTTGCGAAGCGAGTCGGTGTCACCTTCTCCATGGCCCAATTCATAGTATTTGGTCGTGAGTGTCAGCACCAGCCCTCTGGACCTCGGAGAAAGGCAAGATGCCGCATTCCATCTTAGCACCGACAAGCCAAGAAACTAACAGACCGCAAGCAATGCCTCAGGGGAGGAAATCCGAGCCCTGCGTAAGGGTGAGACCCTCCCACCAAATCATGGAGCATCTCAACAGGAAAAGGTCCACCCAAGGGAAGCTCAAAGTGAACCCCCGCAACCGTGCCAAAGACATGTCTGGAGTCTTCCACAGAAAGCACACGAGTACCTCAATGGTCTCCAGAAACGGTGCCAACAAGGCCTCCCAATCTTCCAAAAAGACCATGCATCCAAGGCAGAGTCTACACCCTAGAACCTTAGGTCCAGGACGGACTCATGTTCTTGGAGTCCACAGAAGCCAACGGAGAGCATGTTGGAAGAGACCCATAGCCCAATGAAGCCAACTGAAAGACTTCCGTGCCCATTTCAGGAAGACAACTTGTATGTGCAAAAGGACGCATTGAAGAGGATTCGAATGTGGAAGAACCTTGAGCACTCCCTCATGGTGGATCAGCTACCCTCTGTGGAACTGCATGGAGATGTGGCAGCACAAGCCTGCCTTCACCCTCTCATGACCATCCCCCAAATGGTTACATGCGATAAGCAAACAGTGCCTCTTGAGGAAGATGGGCATGTTCCAATGGAGCCCCGAGAGGATGCACAATGTGTTAACAAGGGGTCAGTACAGCACGACAGACAGCGGATGCTGCAGGTTGGTGAGGAGATCCAGGAAGGCAAAGAACAGGAGAATGAACAAGGAAGCTCCAAGCGAAGGTCGGGCATTTTAGGATGGTGGGAGGTTCTCTATACCTGGCTGCCCTCCATAGGAACCTAGGTCCAAATTCAATAAAACATCCTTTGGCCCCAGTCAATTATTGTGCACTGTTTTTGTCTTTGTTATCTTATCGAACATGCACATGCACGTTTGGACAGAGAGGCAGAGAGATCCCAATCAGGGGGTGGAGCTGGAGAGGGAGAAGCTTACTTGCCCCTGAGCAGAGAACCTGAGAACAGAGTCAATGCCAAGGCCCTGGAATCATGAGTTGATCTGAAGGCCGCGTCTGAACTGATGGACACAACCCGGGACCCAACAATTGACTTCTGAATACCTCCTGGTTCTAGACAGAACCGCTGCTCTGTCATTGTTCAGAAATGCAGGGGATAAGGATTTTGGCTTGGCTGCTGTTGCTTGAGCTATCCGGCCTGCTTCGAGAGCTGGTATAGCTTTTCCTCTTGAAGTCAGTGACTGGGCTATGGACAAACTATTCTCCGATGCCTATTTGCCTAAAGAGAATACCTCCATGCCTAGATTTTCAGGGGTAATGGCACTATGTCTTTAGGTGCTCCGCTTCTGTGGAAGGTGTTGGGAGTCCTCTGTGCCTCTGATTCTGGACCACTTTCTCTGCTCCCAGATGAGGGTCCTTTTCAGCCCCGAGTTCTCCAATCTAGGATAAGCCCTCTTTTCTTTCTCTCACTCTTAATTCACCTACAAGAGGCACCTCTTTCATTAACTTGGTGATTCCCTAAGCTCACTATCATGTTCCATCAAAGAATACATTCAAATGGCCAACAGACACATGAAAAAATGCTCCACATCACTCGGCATCAGGGAAATACAAATCAAAACCAGAATGAGATACCACCTCACACCGTTCAGAATGGCTAAAATGAACAAGTCAGTCAATGACAGATGCTGGCGAGGATGTGGAGAAAGGGCAACCCTCCTACACTGTATGTGGGAATGCAAGCTGGTGCAACCACTCTGGAAAACAGCGTGGACGTGCCTCAAAAAGCTGAAAATAGAACTACCCTATGACCCAGTGCTTGTAGTACTGGGTATATACCCTACAGATACAAACGTGGCATTCTGAAGGGGCACATGCACCCAAATGTTTATAGCAGCAATGTCCACAATAGTTAAACTATGGAAAGAAACTAAATGTCCTTCAACAGATGAATCAATAAATAAGATGTGGTATATATGTTCAATGGAATACTATGCAGCCATAAAAAAAAAATGAAATCCTGCTATTTGTGATGACGTGGATGGAACTAGAGGGTATTATGCTTGGCGAAATAAATCAATCTGAGAAAGACAACTATCATATGATCTCCCTGATATGATGAAGTGGAGATTCAACATAGGCAGTTTCGGGCGTACGAAAAAAAAATAAAAAAAGATGGTATTAGGAGGGAGACAAACCATAAAAGACTGAATCTCACAAAACAGACTGAGGGTTGCTGGGGGGAGGTGTGTTGGGAGAGGATGGTGGGGGTATGGACATTGGAGAGGGCAGGTGCTATGGTGAGTGATGGTGAGTGCTGTGAATCACAGACCTGTACCCCTAGGGATAAAAACACATTATATAAAAAATTTTAAAAAATAATTTAAAAAACCCATTAAAGAAACAACACAGATTGCAAGCCCAGAGCTAATCTCATATTCAATCAAAACTTTTGAAAGTTTTCCCCTTAAAGATCAGAAGAAAGACAAGTGTGTCCATTTTCACTACTCTCATTTGACACAGTAGTGGATGTCCTAGCCAGAGAAACAAGGAACACAAAGAAATAAGAGACTCCAAAAAAAAAAAAAAAAAGGAAGAAGTAAAATTTTCTTTTTTTGGATAACATGAACTTACATGTTAAAAAATCCTAAAAAATTCACAAAAAATTTGAATAAACAAATTTAGTAAAATTACCAAATACAAGATCAATATATAAAAGAAAAGAATTTTGTTTTGTTTCTTTTTTTTTTTATGGACTGCTTCCCAGTTTGTCATGTCATCCTTGTTCAGTGATCACGCTAATCTTCTCTGCATCATTCCAATTTTAGTATATGTGCTGCCAAAGTAAGCACAAGACAGGAGCATTTTAACATTCTAATGATGAACTATCTGAAAAAATAAAGAAAACAATCTAATTCACAATAGCATCAAAAATAATAAAATACTTAGGAATAGATTTAACTAAGAAGATCAAAGATCTGTACTCCATAAACTATGACATTGATAAAGAAATTGAAGGTGACAGAAATGGAAAGATAGCTCATATTTATGAATGGTAAGAATTAACATTGTTAAAATGTCCATACTACCGTAAACCATCTGTAAATCCAATTCCTATCAAAAATCCAATGTTAGGGGCGCCTGGGTGGCTCAGTGGGTTAAGCCGCTGCCTTCGGCTCTGGTCATGATCCCAGGGTCCTGGGATCGAGCCCCGCATCAGGCTCTCTGCTCAGCAGGAAGCCTGCTTCCTCTTATCTCTCTGCCTGCCTCTCTGCCTGCTTGTCATCTCTCTCTGTCAAATAAATAAATTAAAAATATTAAAAAAAATCCAATATTATTGTTTTACAGAAGTAAGTAAAGAATCCTAAAGTTTATATGAGACCATAAAAGACAACAAATAATCAAAGCAGTTCTGAGAAAGAATGAAGAAGGGAGATTACACTTCTTGATTTGAAACTATACTACAAAGCCCTCATGCTCAAAACAATAAAGTATACTGGCATAAAAACAGACCAATAAACAAGTAGAACAGAATTGAGAGTCCAGAAATAAATCCTTTCATACAGTCACCTAATATTTGACAGGGGCCAACATATGTAATGGGGAAAGATAGTCTGTTCAATAAATGATATTTAAAACTGAATAGTCACATAAACAGTATGAAAAGGGAACCTTATATCACTCATAAGTCTGAACTTGAAATAGATTAAAGACTTAAAGGTGATGCATGAAACTAAATTTCCTAAAGGAAAACATAGGAAAAATTCTCCTTGACATTGGTCTTGCCAATAGTTTTTTGGATACCAGACTAAAAACACAAGCAAAAAAAGCAAAAATAAATAAATGGTATTACATCAAACTAACGTTTCTGCATTGCCAAAAAAAGGGAGAGAGAATGAAAACACAATCCACAGAATGTAAGAAAATACTTACGAATCTTATATCTGAAAAGAGGTTAATAACCAACAGATACAAATAGAAAAAAATATATGATTAAAAAAATAGCAAAAGGATCTCAATAGACTTTTTTTTTCAAAAAAGTTATATAAATGACCAACAGGAGCATTAAAAAGTGCTCAACGTAAAAATCTCAGGGCAAAGTCCTTATGTTGTTGTTGTTGTTGTTTACCTCTGAAAAACACAGCAAGATATTAGAATATATACTACCAAAAAATTGAAACTAACCAATTTTGGTAAATATTGGGGAAAACGGGGAACTTATGCACTGTAATAGGGATATAAATTTGTATGGAAAACAGTATGGAGATTATTCATATTATTAAAAGTAAAATTACCATATGATTCAGTAATCCCACTTCTAGGTATCTATCTAAAGAAAACGAAGTTCACTGTTCAAAGACATATCTGCACTCTTATGTTTATTATAAAATTATTAACTCTAAGCAAGAGATGGAAATAACTTCAGTATCCATTAATGGATGAATGAGTAAAATAAGTATGGTAAATATATACTACGGAATACTACTTAACCATGAAAAATTAAGAAATACTGCCATTTACAACAGCATGGATGGATCTTGAAGGTATTATTCTAAGTGAAATATTTCAAAGATTTTGTATATTTTTTTAATTTATGTATTATGATATCCCTTACATACAGAATCTGAGGAAAAGGAAAACTAATGGAAACTTAGAGTTGAGTTGACAAGGGGTGAACCTGGGGTGGAGTAAGGTGGTCCAAGGGTGCAAACTTGCAACTATAATATGAAAAAGTTCTGGGGATCTAATGTACAGCATGATGATCATAGTTAATAAGATATACATACTTTTTTTTATTGTGCTTCCCTTTATTAAACTTTGCATATATCACATTCTTACAAGTTGAAAGTTTATAGCAATCTTGTATAAAAGAGGTCTGCTGCCACCATTTTTCTAACAACATTTGTTCATTTTGTGTCTCTTTGTCACATGTTGGTAATTCTTGCAATATATCAAGTTTTTTCATTATTATTGTATTTGTTATGGTGATCTGTGATCAGTAATTATGACCCACTGAAAACTCAGAACTAGTGTACTTAAGGTATATACATTGTTTTTCTTTAAAAACATAATGCTTTTGAACAGTGCAGTATAGTTTTTATTTTTTATATGCACTGGGAAACATAATTTTTTATATGCACTGGGAAACCAAAAAATATAATAATTTGACTTAGTTTATTGAGATAATCACTTTATTGAGGCAGTCTGGAACAAAACCCACAAGACCTCTGAAGTTTATCTCTACTATACTATATACATAAAAGTTGCTAAGAGAGTAGATCTTAAAATTCCTTATGATAAATGCATAAAAAACAGTGGCAACTATACGAGATAGTAGATGTATTAACATTTTTATGTAGATTATATTGCAATAAAGATGTATACCAATTTATCAAATTGTACAAAATTTACACAATGTTAAAGGTTTGCAATGTTATAAGAAATCATTTCTTAAATTTACAAATATGTCGATTTTTTTCAATAAACCTGGAAAAAACTTTTTGTAGAATTAATCTATTTTTCAAAAAATGAAGTAAGGCAGTAGAAACTGCAACTAACTCTGAAATAATAGAATATAAAATCCATTTTCATTATATACACTGTGACAAAAAGTATTACTTAGTTTACAATGGAGGAGTACTTATGAAACATGAAGGATGGTCTATAAATAAGGCTGAAAGAGCTCAGTTTTAAGGTTTAAATTTAAAATCTTCTTTTGAAATACTAAACTGACCACCCAGTGTTCCAAACATCAATGTCTTAACTGCATGAATTTATTTCATACAACTCTATAATCTATTTTCATAAGAAAACAGCATGCAAATTTTGAATAAGACAGACTTGCTTAAGTTTCATGTTCAACAGTAAAGGATACCTCCCTAAAAACAAATAGAAGACAAATCAGCATATTTATTATGATAATTATTATTCATAAAGAGATTCATATTGAATTAGGGAATATATATCCTCAGAGGGGGTAAAGTAAAATGAAATTTATGTTGGTAAATGTGTCTATGAATAGTCAATACAATGCCTCAATATAAATGAATATTACCATTTTGAACAATTTAATTACTATTACTAGAATTATTATAAGTATAAAAATAGCTATCATTTTAGCATGGAATATGAGATTCTCATGCTCCATGCTTCATCACATACACACAACAACGCAGCATAATAAGTATTATCATCACCATTTCATGGGTGAAAAAACTGAGGCTAACACATTTGGATAACTGGTTTATGATTACATGGGTAGCAAAAATGCATCACACTAATTTAGGCTTTATGATTTCAGAATTGTACTCTTACCATTGCACATTCTATTACTCTGTAAATACTTGGCCTGTTTTCATTTGGTTCTTTAATTTTATTCATGTGGTGATGGCTTAAAGCTTCATTTAAAGGAAGCTTAAAAATTTCATTTAACCAAAAGCTCCCAAGAATTAAAAATGTCATTGATCTAATGTAGACATGGATATCATTAGTTAATGGGTAACTATATATTTTCCACTCTAGTGAGATAAAAGAGTATTTTTCTAAGTTTTAGTCTCTCAGTGTTAAAAAGGACTTTGTTAAAATAGAAATATTTAGACAAAGGTGATCAAAAGTCTGGATCAGGTCACCTTAAGGTAAATATTAGGAAACTGAGGAAACAAATGGAGATTTGAACACTGAGCTATGATATAATGAATGGTTTCAAGTATTTAGTAGAGTATAGAAAAGCCCTTTAAAGCCTGGTCTTAGCCTAGCATTGCAGCTTCTGGGATATCTATCTATCATCTATCTATCTAGATATAATGTGAAAACTTTTTTAACTTAAAGATTTTGAGAAATAGAACATAATCAGCACCATAGAAGATCTGTTTATGATAACAACCTAGCCCCTCCTCCCAGTTTGTTAATATTCTCTCTTATTTAATGTAACATTGTGCAAATAGACCACTACTGATCTGCTGTTATGAATGAAATAGCTATAATCATCTGTTTGCATATCCTGGTGAAAATATTCATTTAGTTCCATGTTGTATTTCTAGGAATGGACCAAATTTTTATTTTTATTTTTAAGTTTTCTAAATATTGTCCAACTTACCTCAAATGTTTTTATTATGGGCACTTTCATTCTTTCACATTCTTGCAAGGCAATTTTACTGTTGCCCAATATGGTAAGTGTGTAATAGTATGTCATTTTAGGTTTTAATTTATTATTAATTTAATTTAATTTAATTCCAGATTCATAATAAAGATAAACAGTTTTTATATATGAGTGGCCATTTGGATTACCCTTTCTGAAAAGTGCATGCTCAAATCTTTTGATATCTTAACATTGTGTCATACTGACTTCTTTAATAGTAGATTTTCTGAATGAACTTTAAGCTGTGTAGGTCTTCTCTATTTTATTTTGAACTTGTTTTCATTTCAAAATCTTTATATTTATTTTCATAATCTGCTTTTATTTTTCTTTGTCTATTATCTATCTATCTATCTATTTATTTGCAAGCAAGAGAGAGCGAACAAGTGAGAGTGCAGGGAGGGATAGAAAAAGAAGGGAAAAGAATCTTAAGCAGGCTCCAGGCTCAGCACAGAGCCCAACTCTGGGCTCTATTTCACAACCATGACATCATGACCTGAGCCAAATGAAAGAGATAAAATAAAATTAAGGTGTTAAAAAAAAAGGAAAAAGAATTGGAGGTTTAATTAAGTGAGCCACCCAGGCACCCCTGTGGTACCTTAAATTAGCTGTCATATCTTTAAAGTTCTAGAGTATCCATTTGTTCATTTATAAAACCTTTCTCAATATCATTTTTAGTGTCAGTTTTTGGTTCAATTTGCTTCCCCTCTCATTTCTTTGAGCAGAGTAATCAAGCCATTTTACAATCTTTATTGATCATTTTAACATCATACTTAATCCCATTTTGTCTATCAAATCTTGTTAATGGTTTTTCTTTGTGTGCTTTGTTACATTTTGCTATGTTCAAGACATTATATTTGAAACTCTTATTGAGTAGGGATAATTAAGAGCTATAATAATGGTATGGTCCTCCTTGGTAGGATTTTCTCTTATATCTGAGACTCTACAAGACAATCATACTCCAAATTCAGTGATTGACTTTCTCAGTTTACACAGAAGGCAAGGTAGGCTATAGTCTTATTTCTGCTTCTCCTTGTGCTTTGTGGATCTCAAGTTAAATTTGGGTTGTACCAAAGTCCTCAAATTTGATTGCTGCTGGATTTTGAATTTTGTTTCTCTAGTATCAAGAGTCTATGAACAACACAGCTCAGTGTGTTTTAGCAGTTTCAAATGATCTCATAGCTAAAATGGCTTCAGGGCATATATCTCTAGGCTCTCATTGTATTTTGTATTTTGGCCCAGTAATCCCTCACTTATTTTTATAATCATTCTGATATTTTTAACTTTAAAAGCTATTTTGTCTGGATTTTTAGTTGTCTTAAGTAGGAGTTTTTAGATCACCATTACTAGAAGCAACAACAAATATACATGAAAATATCTGCAGTAGTTTATCACATCTTTATGGCTTTGAACTTCCATAAGCTGAGGCATCCTTCTCTAATCACTTAGGCAAACTCCAATTTACCCTTTAAAACAACCCAAGAATTGCTTCATTTAAGAACATGTTCAGGGATGACTCTTCCCCACTGTTCTTACCAACATTCCCACACACTCTTTGCTACCCAAAGCTTGTTTATGAACTTTCGTTAGGTATATCAGCGTGACCAGAATTTTGCTCTATTGTATTTTTGTCCTTTAGAGCTTTAATTAAATATGAATTCCATAGAAAGTCTGTCCCTTTTCTTTCAAACCTGGGTTAGTTATTTCTTCTCATTCTTTGTCAGAAGTTACTTTATTAGAGAAACTTATAGCTCTATTGTGACTTTGGAGCCTTTACAGTTTTTCGACTGGAAAAATCACCCATCCCTGAGATTTTTACGCAGCTTCCTAGCTGATATTATTCAGAAATCTGTTCAAAGCAGACTTTTTCAGGGAGGCCCTTTTGGACCACTCAGTTTAAAAACCTCTTCTCAATCACTGCTCTTTTAAAAATGTGCTTATTTAGTTCAAATATGCATCTCTATTAAAGAAAAATCAGTACGTTTTTTTTTTTTTTAAAGTTGGCTTACCTATTATCTATCTCTCCCATTAAAATGATTCCTCTGGGCTGGGGTTTTGTTGTGCTCATCTTAGGCCAGGCACTCAATAAATTGTCTCTGAATGATTGAATTGTTTGACTCCCTTGCTAGATTCTCAACTTCATGAGGCCAAGGATTGTTCTATTCAGTCCTTCTTTATCCTCAATGTCTGTTATATTGCAGTCACTTACATGACTAATGGGAAAAATCACAGAAAGAAAGAGTTAAAACTACATAAAAACCCCGTAGGTTCAATAACACAAAGCTTTCTAAAATTATTTAGCCCAGGAATTGAATACTGGCTGCACTTTTGATTTTTTTTAAATGGTATTGAATTTAATTTAAATGGAAATACTGGAATGGTAGAATAATAAAAAAATTATAAAAGCAACTTGCTCCTTAAAGTAAGAATTATATAGGACATCTCTTCTAGAAGCAAAATTTTCAAATGACAAACATCTGAAAGCATAGAAGGAGAAGTAAGAGTGTGAATTGTATTTCAATGCTCTTTTCTTTATATTCAACAAACAGCTTCATTCACACACCTTTCCAATTTTTTCAACTCTTTTGACAAAGCCTTCAGAGGAGTTACTGCTGATGACAACCATCACAGCCTAACAGGAGAAATTTTATAAAGAAAAATAATAGCATGTTTTTCCCAAATTGTTAAGGATATGGTGAAGCTCTGTCGGATTCAAAGGAGGAATGTGCAATTCCATGCTATATATAATAATAACTTGTTTTAATAGTGGCTTTGCAATTTTTCAGATATATCCATTTACTGAAACCACTATCAAATAAACAAAAACAAACAAATGAACAGGGGTTCGAGACAGAAATTATCTAATCTAAAAATAGCACATGTTCACAGAATACACAACACATATCCCAAGTACTACTATAGGTTTCAAGTAATAGTCAAAACAATAGTAAACATGATTCAGACCCTACCAGTCAAATCATAAATGGGACCTTAACTGTAAATCCTTATCTTTAGATCAAAGCGGGTAATTGGGGGCTGAAGATACATTATAGAACTAATATGTTATAGAACTCCTCTGAAATGAGTCATTTATTCCATCACTTTTCCTGCACAGCTGCTGACCCATGTTTTGGTTCCTGGAAATAGCTGCTACCCTGTCATACTTCTTAAAAGCACATATATTGATAACTCTACTCATTCCTCCATTCCTCTGTGACTGTCACTGTGTTAAAATGTGGAGTCAGCTGACTCACTTGTGATGGTAATAAAGTAGATGAGTTTGCAAAGTATTTTGTTATTTCTAAAAATGCAAAAACCAAATTACATTGAAATCATAAGGGGTGTTTCAGGGAGAGCTGTAGGATGTGGTTTCTTGTGTAATCCACAGAGATTAGCTCCAACACATATTTAAACTCTCCTCTAGGAGCAACCTTAGTGGTAAAGCAAGAAGATAAACAGATGTATACACACCCTGGCACAAAATTATCACTTATGTTTGGCTTCCTAGTCTCCTCGTGTTACTTATTTATCTTAACTTCTCTCTGAAATCAGGGAACACAGAATCTCAATCAGTAGACATTTTTCTACTGAATTACCCAATAGTCCAATCATACCCCTAATACTTTTTAAAATTATTTCACTCATAATCCCAAATCTGCTTTGCTTCCTCATCTTAGTACACTGTAATTTGATTTCAAAATGAGGACAGTTGTCAGTAATGCCACATTCATTCATCTATTTTACAATTCCATGTGCTTATAACTATGAAGATATGTTAATAACATCCATTCCAATAAGCCACCCTAAATTTATTATCATGAAACAAGACCTCAAGAAAGAGAATTCAAAATCATCCATGTATTTGCAACTTATTGCAATAAAGCCTTTATCAATAGACTTCCCTGTGCACATGGTGGTCAAATTGCTGGTGAAAACCAGCCAGATCTATTACAAGCTTTCTCATGGCTTCTAGGTAACCCAAGTGAGCCTTTATTGATACTGGGAAGGGATAAAGCAGGGAAGGGATAAACAGTGCTATAAGATTTGGCTAGACAAAAGTAATGACTCTCATTACAAAGTGAGTATTTTTTTTTCAAGCTTTAGTTCAGTTTATTTTTCTTGTATAAAACTATGTAGTAGCCACAGCTGGAGCCTGGGTCCTCTGAACAGAGACTCTGGTGTGGGTCTTCACAAGATGGTCCGTGAACTCCTGATAGGGAGACTTGGTGAACACAGTCTCCTTCCAGAGATCAGGGGTGAGATAGCTGTAGGTCTTGGAGATGGCATCGAAAGTAGCCTTGGCAAAGTTCCCTAGGGTGGCAGTGCAGCCCCTGGCCGAGGTGTAGCAGTCGTCAATACCAGCCATCATCAGCAGTTTCTTGGGCACAGGGGCCGAGACAATGCCAGTGCCTCTGGGGGCGGGGATGAGACGCACCAGCACAGAGCCACAGCGGCCAGTCACCTTGCACGGGACAGTGTGGGGCTTGCCGATCTTGTTCCCCCAGTAGCCTCGCCGCACAGGGACAATGGAAAGCTTCGCCAGAATGATGGCTCCGCGGATGGCAGTGGCTACCTCCTTGGAACACTTGACATCCAAACCGACGTGTCCATTGTAATCTCCGATGGCGACAAATGCCTTGAACCTGGTCCGCTGGCCCGCGCGCGTCTGCTTCTGCACAGGCATGATCTTCAAAACCTCGTCCTTGAGGGAGGCTCCCAGGAAGAAGTCGATGATCTCAGACTCCTTGATGGGCAGGGAGAAGAGATAGATCTCCTCCAGGGACTTGATCTTCATGTCTTTGACCAGGCGGCCCAGCTTGGTGACGGGGATCCACTCCTTGTCCGCGGCCTTGCCCCCGCGAGCTCCGCGGCCTCGGCCCCGGCCCCGACCACGGCCCCGGCCCGCCCCGGCCCCGGATGCCGCTGCCGAAGCCACCGCGGAAACCGCCGCGGCCTCCCATTCCAGGGCCCCCGGGCCCTCCGGGCCCTCTCGCAGCACCGGCGTCATCCGCCATTTGGTGTTCTCTCGGAGAGGAAACAAAGTGAGTATTTTAAAGCAAAAGAGCCTGTTGGGAATATTGTTTTATAAAATAGTGGTTTTTTTTATTAACTTTTTAAAATTCAATTAGGTAACATATAGTGTACCAATAGTTTCAAATGTAGATTTCAGTTATTCATCCATAGCATATAATAGCTAATGCTCAGTACTTACTGTTATAGCTTCTTGAAAGCAGAATTTTAACCCACTGAGCCACCCAGGCGCCCTTGAAAGCAGAATTTTAGATCACATTTTCTGATTACTTCCATGTCGTACAACACTTTCCTGCTAGCAACCTTCAAAACATACTGTTTGTTAGAGGAATTTCTTTAATAATAAATAAATAGGAATTCATTTAAATTTATAAATATATAAAATAAATAGGAATTTATTTAAATTTATTTAAATATTACACACTGTTTCATTGTTCATAAATAAGGTGATGATATTATAGCCATTAGTTGGTAGCACTGATATATCACTATCTTTTTACTTCTCAGTGCATTCTCTTTACACAAAGATATATATTTTAAAAAATGTGAATCTGTGGCAAACTTGTAAAAAACCCTATACAGTAAAGTTTATCATTTTAAGTAATCTCAATTATCTTCCTCAATTGTGATAGTATATCCTTCTATCTAGGCCAGATATTGTATGAGGGATTTGAAGAGACATACTTTTCTAAATTTCACTTTTCTCATCTGCAAAATGCTTATCATGATCCTACAGAAAAATACACTTATAATTTTTTGATGAAAATTTATTTATTTATTTTAAGATTTTATTTCTTTATCAGAGAGAGTGGGCGAGAGAGCAAGCACAGGCAGACAGAATGGCAGGCAGAGGTAGAGGGAGAAGCAGGCTCCGGCCGAGCAAGGAGCCAGATGCGGGACTCGATCCCAGGATGCTGGGATCATGACCTGAGCCAAAGGCAGCTGCTTAACCAACTGAGCCACCCAGGCGTCCCTTTTGATGAAAATTTAATCTGTATAAACAATATATTTGCTGTAATGCGTGGTTCATGGAAAACATCTTTTTTAATTATAAGCAGTATTAGAAATTAAGTAAATGTGTCTATAATATTTAAAGTTTTAACACATAATTCCACTGCTTTGCCTTATTTTCTCAAATCCCTTTACCACTTTCACTGACAGAGTCAAATGTACTTTTTCTACTAGTAGCCAGCTCTTTGTCTTTTGTCAGAAAGATGCCCTTGTGAATTATTTATAATAGAGATATTAGCAATAATAATAATAATAATAATAATAAATAGCCATGAAAATGTTAAAAAAAAAAGTTTTCTTAACTAATTAGGGTTCTTAGACATCAATTAGAGGAACCACCTCGGGCAAGCAAATTAATCTGCAAGACATTCCCAGAATTAACAAGTCAGTCAGATACAGGGTTGTCTGTAGACTGAAAAGAACTAGGTTTGGAAAATAGGTAAGGACAGTGAAAAAAGTGATCAAATTTTTGGGCAAAATAAACTCTTAGGTGTCCTTTCAATGGAGTCCTGTTCATTATGTAGCAGAAACTCTGGAGATTATCTCAATCCATTGGAGTCACCCCGTTTATTAGCTTGCTATTGACAAAGTTATTTACAAACTGTAGAGCAAGAGGTTATAATGGAGAAAACTGATGGTAATGCACAGGATTCTTGTTAACAATAATGCAAGTTAGTGATTTTTCATTAGAAAACATAAATTCTATAACCCAAATTATGGGCCCAGAGCACTTCTGCTGCACAACTCTGCTTATATCCCAAATAACCATGTGAACTAGTTTTAATATCTGCTTCTCTTATTAATTTTTGAATAAAAATTCTTGACACAAGTATTTTATAATTGTGTGATAATCATGAATTTAATTTTTGGAGAACAAAACACACTTTAGCATAACTAGGTTTGTTCACAGAACCAGCCTTGGTAACACACTTCTATATGTTAGAAATGATGTAATAAATGTAGAATATTGGGCACTTGTTTGGTATTCTTTGCCATGTTTTGCACTATCTAAAAAGAGATCAGTGAACTTGGACTGGAGTTAGTAGACATGGAAGAAAATAAAATATTACAGAGAAGAATACTCTGTGGTCCACAACCTAAACGGCCTGGGATTCCCATCATTTGGATCCCTGTAGCTTTACAGAAGTCAATTAAATTTTTGTATCTCTGATTAAAGTTGTTTCCCCAGTACTTTTTCAAACATCTCTTGTAAAGTATTGTTTCCCAGAAAAAAAGGGATTTTGCACATGTATCTGCCTTTGTCTCTGGTCATGATCTCAGTCAGGATCCTGGGATCGAGCCCCATATCGGGCTTCCTGCTCATTAGGGAGTATACTTCTCAGTCTCTCTCTGCAGCTACATCCCCCTGCCCCACTCATGCTCTCTCTCTCTCAAATAAATAAATACAATCTTTAATTTTTTAATTAAAAATAAGATAAATAAATTAAAATAAAAAGTCTGGGCTTACTGCCCCATTTAGCTCCTTTTGTTTTTTTGAGTTGTATTTAAAGCAGCATGAGAGAACATGAGGCTCTCAAACTTAAAAAAAAAAAGGAAAAAATTGAGTTTTGTTAGGATTTAAGATCTTGTCTGCTAGACAAAAACGTTGGCTTTGTTAACATGTGAAAATTATCAAAAGGGAATAAGATAGAATTCTAATAATTTTTGTAGAAATTAAAAATTTTCTCCAACCCAATTACATACAGACCCATTAAGTAAATTCATTCCAATGTCCCAAACCAACCTTTTCTAATAGTAATGCATCTGTGTAAACAGGGTCAACCCAAGGAATAAATAAATATTATTATTTTTTTCCTGTCTCTTCCACAGTCTCATCTGGGTATATTGGTAGCAAGCCAATTATCTATCTTATAAGACATGATATCATAAGGAAGGGTATTCTGTCCATTTGGAACAACTGAAAATCATTGTAATTTTATCTTGGTGCAGTAACTTGAGATGGCACAGTGTGGTTTATGAATATATTTTATTTTTTTTTTACTGGGAAGAAGAGATTATAGAGATATTGGTTATCCAAGAGAGACTGACAGGTGTTGATAGTTGCCAGGTCAATATCCATCTACTTTTTCCTTTAGTATCAGAAAGCACTGAGGGATTGACAACAAGGAAACTTAAAACAACATCAAATATTTTATTGTCTCTTTTCTAGTTACATTGTAACCATATGACAAAGTATCAGTCGTACAAGATATCATTCTCTTTTACCTCTATCTTTCTGCCAGAAATGTGGGCTTAATAGTGAGAACTCCAACAGCAATTTTTGCAACTGTGAATAAAAAGCCATGAAAACCTCTAAGATAGTTCACTTGACTTTCTTAAGACTCTGAACCAACACCAGAAAACACTCTCTGTAGTCTTCTTGTTAAATGAAAAATATGGTTAAACCACTTTTGACAGTCTACTACCTACAGCAAACTGTAAATCTTAATTGAAATATGTCCTCTCAGCTGTGCTTAAGCAACTGAGTCCTGAGCTTTTCAGGTTTTCAGTCTGAAAGAGTACACCTCGGGTGCTCTGAAAGGGAAGAGAAACGACACCCTGTTCTCCATATAAATTAAAGAAGAGAAATCTGTGCATTTAAGTGGGCCATATAAAATTTATCAAGCAGTTATCTCCTAACTCCTTCCTATCCAAATTACCTGATATGCTCTCCCTACTCCTTTATTCCACGTTACTGCCTTTTCACAACATGTCTTCTGTTATTTCCTTCTTGCAAGCTAGTTTTGATTTCTGCATCTAAAAAAATCAACAATCATTGTGTATTTCAATTCCCATTTTCCTCAAATGCATTGATTCTTCTTATCTATTACTCTTTTCTCATACTCAGTGTCTTTGTCTTTATGGGGTTTGTACTTTGCTTTTCCCCATCCTTTACTGCCATTATATAATCAATCTAATAACTTCTTAGAGAAAGTTAAAAATTCCCGCATAGCCACACGTGAACACAAAGTCACTGATTTTTAGCAAACCTATAAGATAGTCAGACATCCATTCAATTTCTTTTTTTTTAAGATTTTATTTATTTATTTGACAGAGAGAGATGACAAGCAGGCAGAGAGGCAGGCAGAGAGAGAGGAGGAAGCAGTCTCCCTGCTGAGCAGAGAGCCTGATTTGGGGCTCGGTCCCAGGACCCTGGGATCATGACCTGAGCCAAAGGCAGTGGCTTAACCCACTGAGCCACCCAGGCGTCCCTCCATTCAATTTCTTAACTGAGTCCCAAATGCATCCTGACTTCTAACCTAAACCTAAGCTCTACTTCTTACACGTTGTTATATGACCAAATTCTTTCAGTTCAGTATTTTGTAACATTTAAATATTAATCAGTTGATGCTTTGTTTGTGTATTTCTATGAAAATAATTTGAATACTGTAGATTTATTGTTATATTTATAGGTTTATAATCAAAGTTTCATCAGTTGAAGTTTTTGGAAATTTCAGATATAATGATTAACCTAAAATGATACTGCCTCAAATCCCTCTGATATCAAGGCCCAACACCTGATTATAGCCAAACCTGTGGTGGATAGTTCCATGGGAAATTGCAGTTACTTAACACTGATAGCATCTCATGTTCTCTCTCTCATTTTAGAATGTCTCCAACACAACCTGAAAGTGTAGGAGAGTTAATGTCCTCTGAGGACAGCTCTCAGTGAAGTGGAAATAAGAACCATAGGTAAAATTGTCAGTTTTCAGGTCTTCATGAGGACAACTTAAAGAAGTTTCTCAGGACCTTTCAGTAAAAGCAAGCCTTCATTTTCTATCCACAACAATTATATCAACAATGTACCTCTTTGACAAAGTTGCTTCTTCACTGTATCACTTTCCCATTCTTTTCTACCTTGGATAATCTCCCAGATAAACTAACAGTACTCAAATCCTTTGTCCTACTCTTTGCTCTCAGGATAAATGGAGCCAAAAGACTTAGATTAATATCAAGTTCTGAATGGGATCTTAGAGCTATTTCTGTCCAGATTTTCATAAACATAGGGACCTTTGAATTATCAGGCTATAAATAAGTTCTAAATGGAGGGGGCAAAAGCAAAACGTAGAAATTTTTATGTTTGATTTTTAATCATGATTAATTGACTATTGATTATTATAAATACTAACATTATAAAAGTGTGGATCTTTGTAAAACAATGTCATATTGTAAGAAAGAAGTTGCATAATCCTTTTGAGAATATTAAACCAAGTGTTCAGGTGCCATCTAATTTCTTGTTTAATCCAGAACTTTGGTGTGCATCATCTTGAGGAATAGGATTTTGAAGTCCAGACAGACTAACAGAAAACTGATCCAAATGTGTGTGTTTATATTTCTGCTTTTGTTGTAAAAATCAAAGTGTGATTGCTGGTTTAAAATGGTAAAACTAATAATGTTCATGGACTCGATTATAAATTTTCTAATTGTATGGAAAGAATCCAATAAACATAGAATTAATTGATTTGCAAATCCTCAAAGAGCTACAGGATCAGGTAGTGGTATGTTCTGATTCAACAGCATCATAATGCAGCATTTTATATGTGTGGCTAATGGATATTTTCATGAATGTTTGCTAGCTAGTCAGCCAATACAGAGAAATATTAGGTAGCGTAATTACTCACAGTTGTGTTTAATAAAATGAGAGAAAATTATCAAATGACACTAATAATAATAATCCTATAGCAGGCTAAATATTCAATGATAATTACAAGTATTAATCTAGCTTTCTTCCCTGATTATGACTCTGCTCTCCTTTATCATAATGGGAGTAGCAGATTGTCTGCAGTGAATTGTGAAAACACAGCAGTGACTTTGGCAGTGAAGGCCTCCCATCAATTTTGATAGGTTAAAATGATTCTGGTTGGTCTTGAGCAAATGTGTCAATTTTTTTTTTCTGTGTGTGTCATAAAAGAAAGAAGCAATAGTAAATTCTTGCTGTTATTCCATGGAGCCAATAAAATCATACTGCCAACAAGAGGCTGTTGACACCATAGGTGTAGTTAACTGTCTTGAAATACTACGCCTGGAAATAAAATCCTAATATTTCACATAACCTCTTTTTTTAAAAGAAATAAAACAAAACAAAACAAAACAACTATACTGCTTACATTTAGGGCCCTGCTGTTGTGTAACTATTTTTGAACATGTCTTCTGTAAGTGTATATATATATATATATATATATACATATTTTTCTGTGCAATAAATTCATTTAGAGATAAATTTGGATTGCAAATTATTTTGGGGGAGGCGTGGTATTTGTGGCTAGTCTTACAAGTAAAAAGGACTAAAAGAAAGAAGAAAAACATTTTTTATTACAGCATATTTACATCTGTCCAAAGTACTTATCTACTATAATACTGACTAATGTATAATACTGTACACAAAGAAAGAAGCTAAATGAGTTATAATTCAGTCAGTGTATAGCTGGCCATTTTAAAACTTACCACTGAATCTTTCTGGTATGCAATGTGATATCTGGCAATCTGGTCCAGTTCATTACATCAGGTCATTTGTATGTTCTTATTACCATTTTGATAGCATAGCACATTTTATAACCCAGACATTTTACAATGTATAACAAACCCTTAGGATTAACCCCCAAGGTCAGTGCAGTTAGTAAGAGCATGCAATTTAGTTAGTAAGGTATGTCCCCTGCCTGTGCTTTTGTTATGTTAAATTTGAGGCGAAAAGTTAAAGCATCCTGTTTCTTCAAATCCTCCCCTAAGTGGTCCCATTGAGGTATGTTTAGCAAGCCTTCATCTAGGAACCATGGAGCCGCCTTTTCCACTGTATTCAAAAAGGCCCGAGCAGTTTTTGCTTTTACGTGGACGTTAAAGACTCGCGTGGCTAAATTCCGGCTCTAAGGCTGCCCCGCTTCTTATTGCAGACTTGTACAAGTTAATCCCAGCTCAAGGCCGCCCCGCTTCTTATTGCGGACTTGTACAAGTTAATCCCGGCTCAAGGCCGCCCCGTTTCTTATTGCGGACTTGTACAAGTTAATCCCGGCTCAAGGCCGCCCCGCTTCTTATTGCGGACTTGTACAAGTTTAAATCCCGGCTCTAAGGCCGCCCCGCTTCTTATTGCGGACTTGTACAAGTTTAAATCCCACCACCTTTGTCGTGGCTTTACCCTGCTTGCCTGCGGAATTCTCCCTTGCAAGGTTTTTCTATTTTTACTCCCCGCTTTACCGCGGAATTCCCACTTTTGAACGTGGCCTTTACTCCCCGCTTTACTGCGGAATTCCCACTTTTGAACGTGGCTAATGTCCCTGCTTACCTACGGACCTTTACTCCCCGCTTTCCTGCGGATTACCTTACAAGATTCCTTTATTTATTTCCCGGGTGCCGGCACCATTTATCGCCGTCCAGCAGCGATAATAACAACCCTCAGTCTGCTCTGGTTTCAAAAAGCGGGCTCCCTTTATTTCATATGGCCATCGCTTATATAGGGGAGCTAAGCCAATCAGCATAGACAGTGATATGCATCCACCAATCTTAAGCTTGTTACCAAGTACCCACAGCATAGCAATAGTTCAACAGCCAATAGGTAGTACTTCCTGTTTACAACCAGTCACTCTAGACACACCTTCTGGCAAATCGCCAGGCGCCATTTTGCAAAGCTCTGCGGTTGACGGATCTCCGGGCCCCTGGAGCATCCGCCCTCAACAACAATGGAACTATGATGCATGTATTTTCAAAAGTATAGACATACATGAAGCTATGAGGTCAAAAAAGATGAATGTCCGTAGTACCATATAGACTCAACAAATAAAAGTGTCCAAGGGTCTGAGTGTGACTTATGAATATTGTATAAGATTAGGCCAACATGTGGTTTTGATATAAATAATCTGTTCTTAAATTAGAATTACAATCGTTGAGTACAGTGTTGAAAATGGCAGATAGATTTTAGCTATCTTTGCTCACTAGGGAAAATGGAAAAATGTTTAGTTTGGTCAGATTTTCACTTAACTTCTGAAAAATCTTACGTTTGAGAGAACCCTTCTGAAATAAGAATCCTTAAAGACATAACCCCTTTGGCACAAGTTTTCAAGAAACTTGTTTGATGTTGTAGACAATTCTATGGCACACGTACTGTTCTAGATGTTTCATGCCAATAATATGTAAGCCATACCAAGGCTACATATACATATAGAGATGTTCCTCAGCTTACAAGGGGGCTATGTACAGAGAAACACATAAAAAATTGAAAATGCATTTAATACCCCAAAACTATCAAATATCATAGCTTACCTTAAGCTTATTTAAACATACTCAGAACACTTACATTTGCCTGCATTTGGGCAAAATCATCTTAAGCAAAGCCTATTTTATAACAAAGTATCAAATATCACATGCAATTTATTAAATATTACACTAAAAAAAGAAGAATATATATATTCTATATATATATTCTATATATAGAATGCTTGTAAGAATATCAGGTGTTCACCCCTGTAATCTTCTAGCTGACTGGAAGCTGTGGCTCACTGCCGCTGCCCAGCATCACAAGATGGCACCATATAGAACAAGAGTTTCAGGTGGTAGGTGTTGTAAGTTTTACCCAAACTGACATTGGTTTTTGTCATCATATATGTCAAGTAGTTTTCTCAGGTTTATTTTTAGAATATCCTTGTATAATGAATATTTACACTGATATCTAGTATAAAAATCTTGCAATTTAACATTAGAAACATTAAAATATTGAAAATCAATCTATTTCTTTAATTCATTGAAGACATTTTTGGCTTGTTTCCAGTACTTTCTTACTGGTTAAAAAATGAATTTGAAGTAGTCTGGATTTCATTATTATATGGCACTTTCCCTTTGATGAATACAAAGACGATATTCTATATTAGCTATCTGAGAAGAATTTATTTTTTTAATTTTATTTATTTGTAAGAGAGAGAGTGAGAGAGAGCACAAGCAGGGGGAGCAGCAGGATGAGGGAGAAGCAAACTCCCGGCTAAGCAGGGAATCTGTTGCAGAACTGAGTCCCAGGACCCTAAGATCATGACCCGAGCTAAAGGCTCAGGCGTTTAACTGACTGAGCCACCCAGGTGTCCCAATCTGAGAAGAGTTCTGTATGCTATTCCTATTAATATGCAGTTTAAAGTCTAGGTAATTAACTTAATATTTTAGTGGCTATTGTATAGATAGCACTATGTTCCAGGCAGAGAGTAAGAAAGAAATATTAAATCAACCATATTCTATGCATTCTAAATGAAAATAATTAATCAATCATAATAAATCCTTCTATTTATGGAATATCAACTTATAAGCTTTCCTCCATATGAACAATGCCAAATACCAGAATAAAGGGTCATCTAATACAAATAAAGGATAGAATTAAAGAATTCTGGTAAGCCATTTAATTTTGAAAAATGGTGTTCTATTGTTGCTGAGTTGTGGTTTTCCGTTACATAATATCTGATAAGTGTAGAAGTAACATGAGTGTTACGTGAGATGAGAAATGGTATATAATTAAGATATTTTTAAAAGTACAGATAAATACAAATTTGTAAACATAGCATTATGGAGGAGTAAAAATAAATGATAGCTACACACTCTAAAGTGAATAAAACTTGGAAAGCTAATAGAGAAGTAAAACAAGGACAGTGCAAAAAGTATGGTACATTTTTATGAAGTTCAAACAAATTCTGTGAAACCATAGATGGACTTAAAGATACTATTATGTATCAAATATTGTAAAAATTAAGCAAGGAAATAGCAAACATAAAACAACCAAAGCATACAAACTTGGGTAGATACAAGAGGTGTGATCATGTTCTACTTCATAAAGAGATGAGTTAATAGATAAATACAAGTAACTAGACTTTTTAGAAGTTAATAAAACGTTGCCTGTTATTTCTTAGTAATATAAAATATATGGTTTTCTAACAAAAACGTTTATCTTAAAAATATTTAAAAATAAATTTCAGGCTACTCCTAAGGTTATATTTACTTTTCCACTGTGGGAAAAGCTGGTTGTTGTAGTTGTAGTTGTTTGTTTGTTTTAGTCTCCTCCTAGTTTTTATTATTATAATGTGGAATGAGGAATGTTAGATTGAAAAGTGAATTATTTTATAGACAAAAATCATTACTTGATTCACCTCCTGGTACAGCAGATGGAACTCCTGAAAATATGCCCTTTTGCCTTATGGAAGAGTAACAGTTATGCTTACTTCTGAAACATACTTGGTGGTGGCCCTAAATAGTGACACCATAGTAAACATTTTGAATATTTGCAATTAATTTTTATAGTCATAGGGCTCCAAAAGGCACTGCAGGTATCTTAGCAGGTATTTCAATAAGGCTAAAATTTGCCTGACTGTTTAAAAATATTAGCAAGGCACAAAACATGGCAGAAGTATTGTCCTCAGATATTATTTATTTCCATATGCTCCTGATTCCAGACATGGCAAGTTATTTTTCAAATATTTATTATAAAAGTTTTTATTTATTTATTTGACAGAGATCACAATAAGGCAGAGTCAGGCAGAGAGAGAGAGGAGGAAGCAGGCTCCCTGCTGAGCTGAGAGCCCCGATCCAAGGATCCTGGAATCATGACCTGAGCTGAAGGCAGATGCTTTAACCTACTGAGCCACCCAGGCTCCCCCATGACAAGTTATTTTGATAGATGTATATACAGTGTATTTTCCAGTTATAAGAAAAATGGTTCTGCTATTTTTAACCTTTTTAAAAATTAAATAATTTTTTTCATTGAAATTTTATTTTTTAATGTTTTACTTTTCTTTTCTTTTTTTTTAAAGATTTTATTTATTTATTTGAGAGACAGAGATCACAAGTAGGCAGAGAGGCAGGCAGTGAGAGAGAGAGAGAGAGAGGGGGGGAAGCAGGCTCCCTGCGGAGCAGAGAGCCAGATGCGGGGCTCAATCCAAGGACCCTGAGATCATGACCCGAGCTGAAGGCAGCAGCCCAACCCACTTCGCCACCCAGGCGCCCCAATGTTTTACTTTTCAATATACTACTTAGAATATAAAACCTATTCCATTTTGTAAGATGTTTACCATTTAAAAAATGGTAATTTTCTCATTGTGTCTTCCCCTCACATTGCTTTATTTTGAATAAAAAATTTCACAATAAACATAACTGATGCTTTCCTTCTGATGGTCCCTCTGTTGGTCATATTGTATATGAGCCATGACAATTAGTTTTACAAAATTTATTGATGTTTGTTGATATGTTTTATCATAACTAATTTTCCCTCCCTTATCTAGATTCCCCAGCTTTCAGACAGGTGGACACTTCAATAAACCATACCCAAGGGATGTATCAAGTACTTCTTAGACATTCTCTCAGATCCTTGAGGTGTCATTTTGCCTAGGGATTTGCAATAGGTTCTGCCAGAGGCACCACTGTGACAACTGATGTCCATGGTCTATCTCCTGCTAAGCTCAAGAGGTCACTGGTTTCCAAGTTTATCTATACAATTAATGCATTCCAGCAAGTTCTTTTTTTTAATATTAACAAACTTATTTTAAAGTTTATATGGAGAGGCAAAGACTCACAATAGTCAACATAGTGTTGAAGGAGAACAAAGACTGAGGACTGACTTCAAAGTTTACTAAAGCGATTGGGCGCCTGGGTGGCTCAGTTGGTTAAGCCTCTGCCTTCCGGCTCAGGTCATGATCCCAGGGGCCAGGGATCGAGTCCCGCATTGGGTTCTCTGCTCAGCAGGGAGCCTGCTTCTCCTCATCTCTCTCTCTGGCTGTCTCTCTGCCCATTTGTGATCTCTCTCTCTGTCAAATAAATAAATAAAATCTTAAAAAAAAGTTTACCATAACGATAATTGTAAGCATGATATTGTAATACCACAGAGAGACTAGATTAAAGCAACAGAATATATATTATCAATTATATTTTATATTTAATAGAAAAGCAAAAGCAATACAAGAGAGCAAAATACAATCTTTTAAACAAATGGTTCTGTAGCAATGGTGAAGCTAAATCTAAAAATATAAAATAAAATAAATCCAGGCAGATATCCTACACTCTTCACAAAAATGAACTCAGATTGGATTATAAACCTAAACATGAAACATATAGAAGGTAATATAGAAGAAAATTTAAATGACCTTGGTTTTCGCAATAACTTTAGCTACAAAAGCACAAGCACTGAATTTAAAAATGTCTACTCCGTGAAACACAATGCCAAGAGAATGAAAAGGCAAAGCACAGACTATGAGAAAAAATTTGCAAAATACACATCTGGCAAAGGACTGTTAATCAAAAATACACAAAGACCCCTAAAAACTCAACAATGGGGGAAAGACCGGATTAAAAATGAGCCAAAGGCCTTAGCAGATACCTCACCAAAGAAAATATTACAGATGGCAAATAAGCATATAAAAAGATGCTTCACATCACATGTCATCAGGAAAATGCAAATTAAAACAAAAAAGAGACACCAGTACATACCCAGAATCCAGAGCACTGACAACAGAACACGAAATGTTGGTGAGGATGTGGAGCAACAGGAATGTTCTTCCATGTGTATTGAGAATAAAGAATGGAAAACAACTTGGCAGTTTCTTACAAAACTAAACATATTCTTGCCAGATTATTCAGCAGTAGCAGCTCTTGGTATTTATCCAAAGAAGATGAAATCTATACCCACAAAGATGTCTATAGTAGTTTTATTCATAACTGACAAAAGCTTGGAAGCAACCAAGATATCCTTCCATAAGTGAAAGGTCAAAGAAAGTGTAGTACACGCAAACAATGGAATATTATTTAATGCTAGAGAAATGAATTACCAAGCTATGAAAAGATGTGGATATAAATATTTAATAAATATTTGATTTTAGGCTTCTACAAGTCTATCAATGTTATTAGTATATTTTAACAGTGAATGCTCAGCATTCATGAATTTACCTAATAAAACATTTTGGGTTCAATATTTTAAATACTTCAACCTCTATGATTATATTCCTAATAATTTTGAATTGGGGTAAATAAACCTTAATTTTTTGTAACTTGTTTCTTATTGCAAGAGAGCTCAATGAAATTTTAGAAAATAAAAATTTACAAAAAAAAAGTTTAGTTTATTATTGCCAAATAATTTAAAACTTTATCTTATATTCAAATACATATATTTTTCTAAATTGATTTATATGCTACTAAAACCAAAAACTTTTAGTTATACTAGATTTCATATCCTGCAATCAATGCCAGAAATCCATCTGGCAATGATTTGTCTTAAATAGAGTTAAGATGGGTGTTATTACAATGCAAGATGGAAACAAAGATAGTATAACAATAGGTGATACATAACTTTTCCGTTTTGATCAAGTTACTAATCTACAAAAGGCTTTTATCAGTGACAGACTTGGGAATTTAACAAAACTTTTAAACTAGCATGTGCGACTCATTCCTAGAAAACAACACAATCAATAACACTTTATTTAGATTAAATCATGACTATTTCTCCATTTGAATAAAAAAGGTAGCAACCCCAATAATTTTATTGAACATGAAAAGTTGAAATGCTATAATGCTCCTAAGGAATTAAATGATCCAGTCAAGAATTACAAAAAAAGGATATAAATTACCAAAGTGTTTGTATAATTGTAATGTACAACTGCCCATTATCGTTCCATAGTGTAGGCTTGTACAAGAACTCTATAAAAGAACTCCACTTCTAAACTGTGGAAAATATGTTCCCTTTTCCCCTATATACAACTATTAAGCCATTCATTTAGCTTTTAAAATATCCACTTAATACAGGCTTTTTACACATTTGAACAGGCAGCAGGGCTCTATTCTTATCGCTTACATCTGAAGGATAGACTTCTAGCGTAAGAGGTAAAGCCCATAAAGGAGCCCAATAATAACAACAAAATACAGTTTAGTGAGCCCTTACAATCTGCCAGCTACCTTTCTGAGAATACTTCAATTAATAAAACATATAAAATACCTGACCACAAAGAGCTCACATTCTTTTGAAATATAATAGTGAAATAAACCAATAATAGAGGGGCACCTGGGTGGCTCAGTCCATTGAGTGACTGCCTTTGGCTTGGGTCATGATCTCAGGGTCCTGGGATGTAACTCCCCAGCAGGCTTTCTAGGCAGTGGGGTGTTTTCTTCTTCCTCTGCGCACCCTCCCAATTCTCTCTCTCTCTGTCTCAAATAAGAAAATAAACCAGTAATAGAATAATGATTGATGGTTGATGGTGATAAGTGATACAAAGAAATACAAGAAAGGTAAAAGCCATTGGGGAATGCTGGGATGAAAGTTAATTTTATTTTGTTTTGGGTGGTTATATCTCATTTATGAGATGTTATTTGCACAAAGACCCAGGAAGTGAAGGAGAGTGTTATACAAATATTAAAGGAAAAGATTGCTCTAGGCAGAGCAAGTAAGTATATAGACTTTGTGTGAACAGCTTGTCTGTTACTTTTGAGGAAAAGCAAGGAGGCCAATGAGGAGTTCATAGTGGTGGAGAGAGGAAGAACGTATTGATGTATGACCTTCTAGTACATTGAAACGCCTTCAGTTTTTATTTAATATGAAAGGGGAAGATACCAAAAGTCTTTCAACAGCAGAATAAAATCATATGACTTGATTTTTAGGTTAAATTGCTGTACCAAAATAAATTTGCATGGAGAAAGGAGTGCAGTATGTGTGGAAGTGGGGTTATCAATCAAGTCAATAATTCAGGAACATATGATGGTGTTTTTAGCATGCTGGGTGGTAATAGAAGTGGTGAGGTATGGTTTTCATTGTGTATATATTTTGATGGTGAATATTCTGGTGAACAGGATGGGGTATGTGCAGGACAGACATCAACATTTATTTTACCTGCACAAACAGAAGGGTGGAGTCTTCATTCCCTGATATGGAGAGAACTCTGAGTTCAAATGTTCTTTCTCATTAAATGGCATAGTGATGATGAGGATTTAGTCAGACAGTGAAAGAGAGCAGTAAGCATAGTGTTAAGCGGTAAGACATTATAATACATTGAAACATCAAAAAACGTTGTGTTGGATCATCTGTTTATGTGAGTAAATAAATAAATAAAGCTTCCTGGGGTTCTGATAGAAGTAAAGAAGACTGTATATGATCCAAAGGGCCACGTGCACCAAATGTTTATAGCATTAATATCCACAATAGGCAAACTATGGAAAGAACCTAGATGTCCATCAACAAATGAAATATATATATATATATATATATATATATATATATATATATATATATATACACACACAATGGAATACTATTCAGCCATCAAAAGAAATGAAATCTTGCCATTTGCGTTGACATGGATGGAACTGGAGGGTATTATGCTTAGCAAAATAAGTCAACCAGAGAAAGTCACTATCATATGATCTCCCTGATATGAGGAAATGGAGGTGCAATGTGGGGGGTTTGGGGAACAGGAAAAGAGTAAATGAAACAAGATGGGATCGGGAGGGAGACAAACCATAAGAGACTCTTAATCTCACAAAACAAACTGAGAGTTGCCGGGGGGGGGGGGTGGGGAGGTTAGGGAGAGGGTGGTGGGGTTATGAACATTGGGGAGGGTATGTGCTGTGGTGAGTGCTGTGAAGTGTGTAAACCTGGCGATTCACAGACCTGTACCCCTGGGGCTAATAATACATTATATGTTAATTAAGAAGAAGAAAGAAAGAAGAAGAAGAAGAAGAAGAAGAAGAAGAAGAAGAAGAAGAAGAAGAAGAAGAAGACTACTATAAATCAAATGCTATGGTTTTCAGCATAGAGTGTGTAATCAGGCATATTTTATTAAAGTAACCAAGTAAACTGAGGTCGAAAATTGGAATAACAGAAAACATAAAAATCAGAGATTTTAAAAAGAGATATGGGACAGTGTAGAGAATATAGTCAATGATATTATAATAGTGTTATATGGTGACAGATGGTGGCTTTATTTGTAGTGATCATAGAATAATGTATGGAGATCTTGAAAACCTAAAACCAATGTAACACTGACTATCAACTACACTCAAATAAAAAAATAATAAAAGGAAACATTTTAATTTAAAAAGATAAAAAGAGGGACAAGAATTTGAAAAGTGAATTTCAAAAAGAGTAAAGATGAGGCTAAGACATACTCTGAACCTTGAGGAAAACACCATTTTGAAAATTCTTCCCATTTTGAGAAAACTCAAATGAATCAATACCATAAAAGAACCCATTTTAACCGAGAGATGTAATGAATGCTCAAGAAATAATTTTATGACAGGATAATTCTTCCCTATGAAACAGCATACAGAAACCCGGGGAAACACCTGGAAGCAAAATAAACTATACTGAAAATAAGAATTAGGAAAAAGATAAATGATGAAAGATAAGAAAATTAGACCTGCGACAGAGACCTAGTGAAGAGAATTTTTAGCTTGTGGTTTAAAGTTTTTGAGGATAATCTAGAGTTCATAACTGCCTTGAGGCAGGCTGGTTGTAGGCAGTTTAGGCAGACCCCTAAGAGAGGCCTACTTTGGGCTGGACAAAGACAAATCCAACCATTTGACTAAAGTGTCTGTGAAGATGTTGAAGTCAGATGCAGCAGAGAAAGACCTGTCAAACCTAATCTCAGAAATGGAGATGATGAAGATGATTGGACAGCACAAGGACACCATCAACCTGCTGGGTCCTGCACACAGGATGGTCCTTCGTACACTATCATGGAATATGCCTCCAAAGACAACATACAGGAGTACCTGCAGGCCCAGAGGCCTCCTGACCTGGAGTACTGTTACAATATCAGCCACAATGCAGCAGAGCAACTCTCCTCCAAGCACCCGGTATTCTTTGCCTACCAGGTAGCCTGAGGCATGGAGTACCTTGCCTCCAAGAAGTGCATACACCAAGACCTGGCCACCAGGGAAGTGCTGGTGACAAAGGACAACATGATGAAGATCTCAGACTTCAGCCTTGCCAGAGATATCACCACATCAGTTACTATAAAATGAGAACCAACAGTGGACTGCCTGTGAAGTGGATGGTCCCTAAGGCCATGTTTGACCAGATCTACATCCACCAGAGTGACTTCTGGTCTTTTGGGGGTGATCCTGTGCAAAATTTTCACTCTGGAAGCCTCCCATATCCTGGAGTGCCTGTGGAAGTGGTTTTTAAGCTGCTGAAGGAGTCATTTGATGGATAAGCCAATAAGTGCACCAGAGAGTTATACACAATAATGAGGGGTGGCTGGCATGTGGTACCTTCAAGCTGCTGGTAGAAGACCTGGATCATACTGTGGCCTTGACCTCCAACCAGGAGTACCCGGACCTGTCCTTGGCCCTGGAACAATACTGTCTATGCTTTCCCAACACCCAAAGCTTCACCTGCTCCTCAGAGAAGAATTCCACCTTCTCTCATGTGCCGTTGCCCAGGGAGGCCTATCTGCCCTGACACCCAGCCCAGCTTGCCAATGGTGGACTCAAATGACTAGTATCCCTATTACTCCTGTCCAGATTCCGTCATAAGCTGTAACCCTTACCCCCCACCCTCCCTGCAAGACTCACTGCCTTCTCCTTTGTCCCTTTCCTACTGGCAGGAGCCAGCTGCCTACCTGAGGCCTTCACCCCTTGAAGTTCACCTCTCTTCCCCTTCCTCTTCCTCCTCCTTACAACCTGCTCATGAAAGAAAGGAACAGAGAGGCAGGTACTTGCTCGTGGCTACTTCCTTCCCTCCCATATGTTGGACCAAGACCCCTCCCTGTCATCTGGTACTGCCTAGATGTCGAGAGAGTTGGAGATGAGGCAGGCCAGTGAAAGCTGTCGGAGCTTTCCTGGTTTGGTTTTGTCTGCTTAGCATAACATGTAAGACTGAGTTCTGGTGGCAGGGACCTAGTCCTTGGGGCTATAGCACTAGTGAGGGGAGGTCAACTGCTCTGGGCCTTGGCTAAGAGCAAGCCCTGCTCCAGAGATATGGTGCCAAGGGCTTATCAATTTTGATACTAATTTGCTTTGCTGACCAAATACCTGGTATCAAAAGATGGGAAGGCAAAGACTGGAAGCAGTGTTGTGACCATGGGGTCCAGCCCCAAACTATGAAGAAAACACAAAGTGTATAAATCTGAGTAAGTATATATTTACACACCTTTTTAAATAGGTTGTTATCAAAGATTTAATCAATGGGTAATATGCTCCTCGTGGCTGGGAAGCATCAGTTGCCATATATTAAAAACAAAGAAAAGAGGTGTCTGGGTGGCTTCCTCCAAGAAGTGTCCCTTCTTTTCAGGTCATGATCCCAGGGTCCTGGGATGAAGCCCCACATCAGGCTCTCTGCACAGTGGGAAACCTGCTTCTCCTTTTCCCTCTGCCCTGCTTATAGTTCCTCTTCCTGTCTCTCTGTCTGTCAAATAAATAAAATATTTAAAAAAAAAACAAGAAAGAAACAAAATGTTTTAAAAGGCCTTTTTTTTTTTTAAATTTTCTAGGGGTGCCTGGATGACTTAGTTGTTTAAGCAGATGTTTGCCTTTGGCTGAGGTCATGATTCCAGTGTACAGGGATCCAGCCCTGCATGGGACTACTTGCACCCCAAGGAGCTTGCTTCTTCCTCTCCCTTTGCACATGATTCCCCCTGTTTGTGTGCTTCTTCTCTCTCTCTCTCTTGCTGTCAATAAATAAAATAAAATCTTTTACTAAATAAATAAAAAAATAAATAAATTTCTAATCCTACTTTCAGTTTAGGTCCCTTAACAAAAATTGCTACTGCTTCATTAAAAAAAAAAAGGGATAATTTAGAAAGATGCTTCCAGAGTTAAAAAGCTGTTTTGTTTCTTTGTCAGGATTCAATATAGAAGTGCTTTAAAAAGTAAAAGAAAAAATATGCTATATTAACTCTAATCACACTATAACTTTGGTGGTTATATCAAGATAATGAAAAGTGATTTTAAAGCAAATTTCATTATCAGACATAAAGATCAAGTCAAAATTACAGAAGAGTAAAAGGATGAATTCATCAGGGTGTATAATAATTCTTTTTTTTTTTTAAAGATTTTATTTATTTATTTGACAGAGAGAGATCACAAGTAGGCAGAGAGGCAGGCAGAGACAGAGAGAGGAGGAAGCAGGCTCCCTGCTGAGCAGAGAGCCCGATGCGGGACTCGATCCCAGGACCCAGAGATCATGACCTGAGCCTAAGGCAGCAGCCTAACCCACTGAGCCACCCAGGCGCCCCGGGAGTATAATAATTCTTGAATTTTAATACGTAACAACAGATTTGGGGATATATAGGGAAAAACTAAGAACAAAAATCATAACTTCTACCTTGGACGACAAATGGAAAATAATTTCAACACCCTTATTTTAAGATTACATAGACAAATGGTCATCATATTGGTAAGATATGTAAGACTTGAACAAAATGATCAACTAACTAGATATGCTTGATATTACATTACAGTAACTGAACTAACTGAGGTCAGTCTTTGGTGAATCACAGAAACAGGTGGAGTTATCAAACAAAGGAATCTTTGTTTACAACATACAAGGAGTTCACAGGGAATAAGTTCCAAAGCCTTGACTGTTTGAACAGGAGAGAGATTTTTATTTAGTATTTAAGATGAATACTCAGAAGGGAGAGTTTTATTATCCCGTGTATGGTTGGTCATAAGGTTGTGGATGCATGCACATCCACATATGTATTTGTGCAATATGTATTGCATGTTCACCTGAATGAAGCTTGTATTCCACCGAGGGCAGAAACTTCAACGTTAGAATAAAGCAGAGGTAACTGTTGGACAAGGGAAAGGAACTCTGCAGGCTTCAAGAGCAGATAGAAACTAGATGGGGTCTTGGGCTCATTTTCTGGGACAAGGAATGAAAGGCCTTGATTGCTTTTGAAATAGCACTAGGAGTTTTACCACTGATTTATTGTCTCAATAGCTTAGGCTATTTCCTGGTCTGGTGGTGACTGTTAGTTTTCCCATTGCCTTGTTCCCTCAAAATCCTTAGGAGTGAGGTTTTTGCATTTCTTTGTAAGAACCTCCCAGGAATTTTTGGAAGAAGTGTGCTGGGGCAAGTACACAGGTGGGGTATAGATCATTGAAAATAGCTGGGGACAAAAAATGACTTTTCTTATGTCAGGAAAACTATATCTCTTCTTTAATTTTCTAGGAACCTCTAACTCTTTCTGCTGATGTTACCAGCAGGCATCTGAGATATTACTGATTGTTCTCTTGAACCTAAGGAAAAGGAAATGTAGAAAGCAAAAGAAAAAACTTTAAAATCTATCCTGCAACTCATCAATTCACTGCAGCCACCTCTCTGTCTTTCCCTTTCTCTTTTTCTCTCTTTCTCTTTCTCTCTCACTTTCTCTCTCACATACGCACAACACACGCAAATCGACTTAAAGCAATTTTTAATTTTCCCTATTCCATTTTAATATACTTGAGGCATGATCATTTTCTTAGTAAATACAAGGAAAAAAAATCTAGGATTCCATCATTCTGTGTGATTAAAGTATTGAGGAATTTACTTCCAATAGCACTTATAAAAACATATTTTATTTAAGGAATATTATATAATCAGGTGCCTGCATTTTTCTTATTCTCTAACTAGTGTTATTTGGCAATTAATATTTTGTCAATCAATATTCCCCTATACCTGAATGTGTGGGCAGTGAGAGATGAGTTAGAGGCAAGGATGGTGAACACTCCCAACAACTGCAGACTACATATATCTTAAGCCATGATTTTCTTTGCAAAGGTCAACATTGATAATGTTCTAGTCATACCTCCGTGTACCAGGAAAGAAGTAGCATATTTCTTGAAAGACACAGCTATCAAAGCTCCATTGAGAATCCGTAAAGATGGAGAAGGGATTTGCAAATTAAATATCTGATAATGGACATCTACTCTGATTATTTAAAAATGAATAAAAATAAAAAACCTTACTAATAACCAAACAGAGTATCCAATTTTACATGTGAAGGAAATAATGGAAGAGACATGTCACCAAAAGTATATGGATGGCTTATAAGCACATGGCCAATATCTCAACATTTAAACATTAAAGAAATAAAAATTAAAATCATAATGAGACATGCTTACATATCTATTAGAATGGCTAAAATTATAAAGGCTAATATACTTGGTCTGAGCTAGATTGAGAAGAAACAAAAAATCTAAACTGTTGTTGGCATATATCATGATACAACCACTTTGGAAAATAGTTTCAAAATTTTTTTAAATGAAAAATATGTTGCAGTTACACAAATAGCCATTTTATTCTAGGCATTTCACCAAGAGAAACAATCCCTATGTTCATACAAGGACTTGTATGTGAATTTCATAGCAGCTTTATTTTTAAGAATTGAAAACAGTGGAAATGTTCATCAATGTCCATCAATAGAGCAAAGACAATTGGAGATTCTCAAAGTAATGATGCCGAGAAAAGAAAATCCAGGCCATGAATAGTATATACTGTGTGATTCCATGACTACAAAAAATCTAGAAAATACAAATTTATATATAGTCACAGTCATCAAATATATGGTGTGATTTTAGTGCCTTCTTCTGTGCTCCCATAGCTTCCTACACTTGGATCTCCGAGCATTTCCTACACCATGTGAAAATATGAACTCTTTCTCTTTATTCTGTCTTACTAGAATAAGAATCCTTGAAAGTTTATGGACATTTGAACTCTCAGTTATTAGCAAAAATTCTATCACACAGTAAGTATCCAAATATAAAAGCCAGAGTTTTACAATGACTTCGAAGCTTTTACATGATCTAGCCACTCATTTAACCTCTGTGACCTCTTTCCCTGCTACTCTTCAGTCACTCACAGTGGCCTCCTTGCTATTCCTCAGATATGCCAGGCATGATCCAACCTTATGGCCTTCAAGATAGCCAATTCCTTTGTCTGGAGTGACCTTATTGCTGATAGTTCTGCGCAAATTCATCACCTTTCCATACCTTTGTTCAATTGTCAGCTTCATTGTAAGTACCCTGATCTTTCTATTAAAAGATTTAACTCCCCATCCCCTGCCTAGCAACCTTGATTTTTCTCACCCTGATCGAATTTTTCTTTTTCCCCATTGTACTCTTCCTTTTTGAATGCACTATGCCATTTTTATTAAGGTTTATAGCTTTGAATTGTCTCACCCATTAAAATAAAAGTTCTACAAAGCCAAGTATTTCATTTACCAGTGTAGTCTGAAGTAATATCTGCCATATAATAGTTCAGTAGACAACTGGTAAATTTCAAAATAAATCAATGTTGAGAGTATACTGAATTTCGTAAGTCATTTCAATATTTTTTCCAAAAAATAAACTACATAAAACATACTTTAAATTTACTTTCAAAATATTTTATAGCATATAATGGACAATATACATAAGCCTAAAGAAACAATCCTATAATTAACCATTTCATACCTACTTAAAAACTGCATAATACCACACTCTTAGATCCTCTTTGAATGCTCTAAAATAACCCTTCAAAGGAAATACATTTTTAAAACTCACAGATTTTTTGGCAAATAATTTAATAAAATAAAAGTTTCATTCATCTATGTAGATCAAAATAAATGTTTTTAATAAGCATGAAATTATAACTCTGAAGTGTGCTAAAATGAAACCACCTGCTAAGGGTGAGAGAACAAAAATAAACATCCTTTTTCCAAATAAGAGGAATTTATTACCTTTGAATCAAAGCATGTGGATTTGTTTTAACTGGCAATAAAGCAATATGGAGACACAAACCATAGAAAGTCATATTTTAGATTTCCAAAAGACTTCTAAGTGAAGAGTATACATTTTTTAATTGCTACATAATGCTACATAATGACAAGATGACAGGTTGTGGCAAATAGCATTTTAAAAGCTCTACTCATAATGGAACGGAAGATGTCATTTCCCTATAATTTTATATATGTCTTTAATTTACTATATCTGGATACAACATATTACCAAACAGATGTTCATCAAAGACTAAATCATTTTTAATGGAACATAATAATTTGAACCTACATCTATTAATCATTTTTTTCGATCTAACATTTATAGTCTCGCTAAACATTTTATCAGTTGTTGACAAAATTCAAAATAAATAGGATAAAAAGTCGTGTTTGGAAAAGTAGATTTTTTTTCAAATTGGCATTTAAATGAAAATATTTGCTGATATTTTTAAAACTTTAAAAGTAATTTATATATATATCTGACCTATCAGATGATATAAAATTTTTGGAGAAAATATGACATATTTTTTGATCTTGGTTGAAGGTATTAATAAAGAGCAACTGTTTGTATTATTTGTATTGTGATATCTTAGTTAATAAACATGGATAACTGGTATAAAATATGTTTTTTTAAAAATTTTATTTATTTACTTGACAGAGATCATAGGAAGGCAGAGAGGCAGCCAGAGAGAGAGGAATGGAAGCATGCTCCCAGCTGAGAAGAGAGCCCTCTGTAGGACTCAATCCCAGGATCCTGGAATCATGACCTGAGCCGAAGGCAGAGATTTTAACCCACTGAGCCACCCAGGCGCCCTAAAATATGTTTTTTTTTTTAATATAGAAGTATAGTTCTTGCCAAAATATGGAACTAGCTGGAACTGAATGCCTCCTTCAAAGTCAGCTCTGGAGAAATTATGCCAGTGTAATATGGAACTATTTCAGATATTAACCAAAAAGAAAGAAATGATGATAAATTCCTTAAAAGACTCAAAGTTGCCCTTGACTGGTATGTTTCAAGCTCTATTCCTGGTTTGAAGACAGGTTTTAACAGGCCTGTCACTGTAGAAATCCACTAGATGTTTAGAGGCTATCAGAACTTTACAAAAACCTTCAAGGGGTAAAGACTTGAAAATTCTTTAGAGAGATTAGCTCCCTAAGGCATTATTCCTCCACACATTTTCCTCCAATCAATTAAGACTGATGGATGAGGGGCACCTGAGTGGCTCTCTCATCACGTGGGTGGTGGGTTAAGCCTCTGCCTTCATCTCAAGTCATGGTCTCTGGGTCCTGGGATCCAGCCCCACATCGGGCACTGCTCAAAAGGAAGCCTGCTTCCCTCCCTGCTTGCCTGCCTCTCTGCTTACTTGTGATCTCTCTCTCTCTCTCTTTCTCTCTCTCTGTGTCCAATAAATAAATAAAATCTTTAAAAAAAAGCTGATGGATGATAAATTATGAAAACTGCTCCCTCCAAATGATGCTTCTTCATAAGGATTTAAGAATTTAAAATTGTAAGAATTTAAAATTGAAACTTGATCATAGGATTTATCTTATAGAATAAAATCAAGTGAAGGCAGTTATTATTAGTTCTGAAGTATTGGTGATTCTGAATTCTTGGCCTCATTAGTAAATTTATTTTTAAATTCTCCCATGGAGTGGTGATTGGCCTTCAGTCTTTCATTGATATACATCATTGGGTCAAATGAGATGTGTGTGCCCAGAACTATATATAATCTTTTTTGTATTTCACTGGAGATGGCATTTCTGAGTTTTGTTCAATTGAATTTGGACAGATGTTTTAATAGTCACTTCTAGAGTTGGCCCTGGAGAATATCTTCCTTTTTTTCTCTTCCCGATTCTCTGAAAAACCCTGACTAATTCACATTATCACAGTAATATCACATTTCAAGTTTTTCCAAACACTAAAGCTGCAAAATAGAAGGAAGCTACTCAGAATGGAATACTATTATGAATGATTGAGAAAGAAAACATTATTATAATTAAGCTACCAGGTTTCAATGTATTTTATTGTTGCTTAGAAAATCCTAGCATACCCAGACTTTACAGAGATTTGATGATCCTAAGAAGAGCTGAACTCATGGACCAAAATAACTATGCACATAAAAAGTACAATTACTTACCTAAAAAATATGATGTGGTTAACTTTATATGCCAATCCAAGTGTTATTGGAACAGGAATTAAAAAAATAGCTTAGGGGCGCCTAGGTGGCACAGTGGATTAAGCCACTGCCTTCAGCTCAGGTCATAATCTCAGGGTCCTGGGATCAAGTCCTGCATCAGGCTCTCTGCTCAGCAGGGAGTCTGCTTCCCTCTCTCTCTCTCTGCCTGCCCTCTGTCTACTTGTGATCTCTCTCTGTCAAATAAATAAATAAATAAAATCTTAAAAAAAAAAAAGAATGACTGTACTTTTAAAAAATAGCTTAAAAGGAGCGCCTGGGTGGCTCAGTGGGTTAAGCCGCTGCCTTCCGTTCAGGTCATGATCTCAGGGTCCTGGGATCAAGCCCCACATCGGGCTTTCTGCTCAGCAGGTAGCCTGCTTCTCTTCCTCTCTCTCTGCCCACCTCTCTGCCTACTTGTGATCTCTCACTGTCAAATAAATAAATAAAATATTTTTAAAAATAGCTTAAAAGTATATGATAAAATAATGATATACATATACAAGGAAAAGAAAGATACTATACTGTGAATATAAATTAAGTGAAAATTGTTGAAATAAAGAATACAATAAATGGAGACTAAGATGAATATAGCTGTAAAATGAATAAATGAGTTGGGAAAAACAAACAAATTAATGACTTCTGCCCAAATACAGCAGAAGAGAAAAAAAAAATAAAGAAAATATTTAAATAAGTACTGAGATAAATTTTGGAGAATTAAAGAAAGATAAAAGATACCAGACTTAAAATGATGCCAAACATGAGATATCAGAAACAAAACAAAACAAAAACTACACACACTAAAAACCACTCGTATACATTATGGTGAGTTTTAAGAATATCAAAAACAGAGAAGAGCATAAATGATGCCCAAGAGAAGAACAGATCACCTAAAATGTACAAGAATAATACTGACAGCACAATTCTCAATAGTAATAGCATATAAAGAGACAGCTGGGAGTTTTTATAGATGGAAAAGATATTTGAAACTAGGTATTATACATCAATCCAAATTATTGATTAAATTTGAGAGCACAGTAAAAATACAATGAAGCATGTTAGGTCTTAGAACATTTATCACACAGAGACACACATTTTGGAAAACTTCCTTGGAAGACAGCTCAATTGAGATCGAGAAAACAGAATTATGTACTCAAAGGCACATTTTGAAGGAAGGATTGAATATAGTCTGCACTGCAAATATTCTTTAATCGTATGTTCTGAATTTCCTAAATTTAAGAAGTATTTGTTCAAATATTTATCTTTAAATAAATCCTAGGAGACTTTTTCTTGGATTCTGGAAAATCAGTCCATTTGGATACAAATCTTTTTGTCACTGATGGAAATTTTGATAGCCCTTAACTGTGGAATGCCTAATGTATTGTTACAGCAATTGTGATTTGCCAATACATGGGTGATGTGTGTGTGTTGTGTGTGTTTATTTTTATTTTTGATGGTTTAACTCTTCTATGAGATTTTTAAGTAGACATGATTTTAATAAATTATGATTTGTTGAAATTTATCTGAGGTCATATATAATAAAATGAAATTTGTGTGAACTAAAGAAGTGCATCTCCATTTTTTTTGTTTTAAGAGTAGACTGGTCTTTAAAAATTGTCCAAAGAAGTACATTATATTCATTATTAAATTTGATAATATACAATAAAGTATTTATGGTCATACTGGACCATATCAAATTCTACTATTAATTCATATTCATAATTACCATAAGAGGAAAAAGGGATATTTTTCAAAATAATAAAAAATTAGCGTATTTTTCAGAATATGATATAGTGTTATTCACTGAACTGAGGGAACAAATGTCAAAGTCTAACACAGTTTACAGAATGTTTTAACATAAATTGAAATTTAAATCTGACCAAATTTCACAGTTTTAAGTAAAATGATAGCACTTTATATCCTTGAAAAGTGGTAAGTGACCCAAAACATGGCTTAGAAAAACAAATTTAACACTACACTAGTCAGAGATGGTTAAGTTATGGTACAACTTGCCATTGTGTATCATCAAATGGTATATTTTTTTCTTTTGGGCTTGTCATTATATTTTATTTTAGCCATTCTGGTAAGTGTGTAGTGATATCTCAGTGTCATTTTAATTGCATTTCCTTGATGTCTAATTATGTCAAAATATATTACTTTGATGTTTAATGCTCTGAACTTTCTCAGTTCAAGACCATGAAGCCACTTAGGAAAAATACAGTTGCAGAGGCACTCATAGACCAACTCTTATTTCGAAATAAGAAGAAACATTACTACCCATTCCAACAAAAAATAGATTTGTTATGCAGCAGGGATTTTATAAATTACCTGACACAACTTATATAGTAAGATGAAATGGGACAGGCGGCTTCTTGCAGCTATATACAACATCATTTTAATTTCAATTTTCAGTATAATTTTTCCAAGGTATACACAGAATATATATTTAATGTAAATTGTGAACATTTTAAACTCTGTATATGGAAATTAGTCAATTTTAAGTTTATAACAATCAAAATTAACGGAAGTTTATTTTAAATTAGTTAGCTTTCTCTGCATTGCAAGACAGAATAATCAAGAATTGGTAAGAAAAAAGTAATCTCTGTAAAATTACCGGGGGTGCATTATAAAGTGTTCGGTAACCGATCAAACTCACAATTTGGATTGAATGGCAAGTGATTTTTAAAATCTGGAACTCATTGTCAATTTTTTTTTCTTCATTGTGTCTTAATAAATTACTGTGTTCATTTGCATGGAAGTGAAGAAAAATGCATGACATTTCATCTCAACACTAACACCTTTAACTGGCAACTCTGAATGTACTTTACAGCAGTGTAACAAAGTAAAGATCAATGATGTTTCATGAAATATCTGTTATAATTCTCAAGGAGATAGGGAGTTTGTGCAAAAATGCAAATCACTTTGCGACTAAACACATTGTTTATTTCAGCTAATTTTAAGAAAATATGCTGAGAATCTCTCAAAAAAGGAAGCAATGATTTAGGTTTGCCTTCAAACTCCTTATCTAATCCTGAACCAACAGCACATAGTTCAAAGAGCAACTAATTTGAGTAGCTCCAATTTACACATTTCCTAACAATGCTTAATTTAGTGGAATTTCTGTCCAATTATGGTAATTTGATGTAATGAAAGACAAAAGTTCAAAAAGATCATCCTTAATTTATATAGATGCCAAACTCTGCATTTTCTGAATGATGCCCAGGAACGTATTTTCAAAAACAAACAAACAATGCCAGAACCACTATTAGGTCATCTCTAGGCAGAAAGTGACTCAGAGCTTACATTACTCTCTCCCTGAAAGTATACTGTAGGCACTGAAACTACTACCCTGAGTCTGTGCTATCAAATTCCTTAAGTTAGAAAGTTTTAAAACCCGTCTGTGTGGGAGTATTTCATTTACAGATAGAGATTTGGTTGTTTATACATTTTCATACTTGATTTTTAGGGTGTAATAACTATGTTTTAAAATTCATGGTGGTTTTGAATACTGTTGGATAATTGAGCTAAAATGGTATATCCATTCCGCCTAGGAAACAGAAATTATAGAAAGGTAGTGCTTTTCAAATCTGACATCTTTGAGTCATTGTAGTTTCATATAAATGCAATAGGAAAAGTGTCATTCATGTTTATGATATTTTCTATAAATAAATTAGAATGTACTGGAGGCCTGATATAAAGTGGGATGCCTAAACTTCAGTAAGATCTTGTTTTCAATTCAAAATAAATTTTATTTTTTATTTTTTTATAATGTCCCTCAATTTCAGATAAGCACCCCCATAATGTCCACTCCGGTTTTTTTTAAGATTTTATTTATTTTATTTGACAGATAGAGATCACAAGTAGGCAGAGAGGCAGGCAGAGAGAGAGGGAAGAGGAAGCAGGCTCCCTGCTAGGCAGAGAGCCCGATGCGGGGCTCGATCCCAGGACCCTGGGATCATGACCTGAGCCAAAGGCAGAGGCTTTAACCCACTGAGCCACCCAGGCGCCCCCAAAATAAATTTTAAATTGAATTATGCACCTCTAAGTTCAGAGACAATAAACATCAACCAACACAATTAATAAGTTCTATTTCTTGAAATTTCGGGAACATTGATAGTCTCATCTCCTGGAAGAACAACAGCTAAAATTTTTGGTCATGGATTCTTGCTAAAATATCACTTTCCCAAAGAAAATTAATGTTGTGAATTTTTATTGATTGTTATTGATCATGAAGAATATAACAACCACGATAAAAAGAGTAGGAAAAACATGATATCTCATCTGTAAGGGCATGTGGAAAGTAGGAAATGCTAATAAAAATAACTACCATTATTTCCTAAGTTAACATAATATAACAGAACAAAAATATTTCAAAACAATGTTTTCTTTTTTTTTAAGATTTTATTTATTTATTTGACAGAGAGAGATCACAAGTAGGCAGAGAGGCAGGCAGAAAGAGAGGAGGAAGCAGGCACCCTGCTGAGCAGAGAGCCCAATGTGGGACTCGATCCCAGGACTCTGAGATTATGACCTGAGCCAAAGGCAGCGGCTTAACCCACTGAGCCACCCAGGCGCCCCCATAACAATATTTTCTAGGCTCATTCTGATAACTCTTTTCTACATTCAAATTTAAAGGTTGAGGCATGTGATATATATTACACAAAAAACATCCCAAGGAATTCGTTAAAAAAAAACTTTAATAAAGAACAAATCCAAAGGAATTTCTTTTCTAATTTAATTAACAAATTATGAATTGACTTACCTATTTCATCACAGTGTATCAGGCACCAATAATATTTTTTAATCGTCACACCTGATGCAATAGTTATCATCTTTCAGACATACTGATCACGAACAAGCAAATAAACAAGAGCACCGTAGCTTAAGATCTACCTGCATAAATATAGGCTACTTCAGACAATCTCTTCACCACAACATAGAAATGAATAGAAATCATACATGCTCTGTATGGACATACAGATGAGATAGAAGGGGATGGATGTTAATATATGCAGAATCTTTATTAATTACATTGTAAACCATAATATGGAAAAACAGAATACAATTTTAGAAATACCCAGGTCACCATCATTGTTTTATTTTTATATGTGTAGATAAGGAGTTTAATAAACAATCCATGACTATTCAACTCTTTATATTTTGAAAATTTTAGTAAAAGTAACAAACCTACCACCTAGAAAATTATACTTATCTGCAACATACAGCTTTGCCAGCATGGTAGAGGAAAAGCAAAACAAAATAAGTAAGAAAAGTTTAACATTTCACAAGAGATTTGCTTTTATTTTTTATTTATTATTTTTTATTTTTCATTAATTATTTACTTCTATTTTCTACTTTATTTTAATGAAAATGTCATGACCATAACATAAGAGCAGAATTAAACCAACATGAGAAATTATTTTTTCATAAGTTAAAATAAACTAGCTTGGTGATTAATTCAAAATTATATTACAAATTTCAGTGTTCTTGAAGTAAGTATCACTGCATAAACAAATGAGTCAGGAGTCATAAACTAATGATGATTCTAAATGTTATTTAGAGAGACATTCTGTACTTAATATATTTCAAATATTCTAGACAAGGCAAAGTGGATCCAAGTAATCTGTAGGCAAAATAAGATTTTAGAGAAGTATATATTTCCAACAGTATTTATAAAATATTACCTTTATGTAAGGCATCATCCTGGACTTTGTGGAAAACACACAAAGGAGTAAGAAGTGGCCCTTCAAGAAACATATACAATATCAAGGTTTAACATGAAGCAGCATGTCTTCTCTAATTAAAAAAAAAAAAAAAAACATTGTACCAACTGACTTTACTGAAACTTTATATTTATTGCTCTCATTTTAGGTCATAGTGTCCTTCTGCATGCAGGCTGCTATAACGGACATGATATAGACTTAATAGCTTATAAAGAACAGGAATTTATTTCTCACAGTTCTAGAACGGAGAAGTTCAAGATTAAGGAATGGGCAGATCCAGGGAGAGCCCACTTCCTCATAGATGGCTATCTTCTCACTGTAAACGTACATGATGAATGAATCAAGAGAACTCTCTGGGGTCTCCTTTAAAAGGACTGTAATCCCACTTATGACCTAATCACCTCCCAAAGGCCCCTAAGTTTTAATACTATCACTTCCAGAGTTAGATTCCATAATATGATTTTGGGAGACATAAACATTCACACCATAGTATATATAAACAAAAAAAGACACAAAAACAACAAACAAAAAAATTATTTTAACTACCTATTATTTTCAACTACATAAACTTTTAATTTGTTTCTATATAATATTAAATAACTCATTTGAGTGATTCACTTATATCCAATGCATCTGAGTGCAATTAAATTTGCTTACCCAGCATATCCAGAAGCATATTTCTTCAGACTATCCCATTCCCCACCTTACAGGATTTACCACAATTAGAAGACATGGGATAGAGGATAGATAGATAGATGTATACATAAACACACTTGTACATACACATATGCATATTTTTTCCTGTTAATGATACTCATGCAAATAAAATTTAAGCTCAAGAAACCTGTCTTGTGTGTTACTTAATATCCAGTTTTTAGTCAACATCCAAAAACAAATAATCCAATAAAACCATGGATAGAAGACATGAACAAGTGTTTCCCCAAAGCACACATTCAAATGTTCAGTAGATACATGAAAAGATGTCCATCATCATGTATCATCAGGAAATTGCAAAGCAAAACTAGAAAGAGATACCACCTCACACCTGTCAGAATGGCTAAAATCAACACTACAAGAAACAAAAGGTGTTGGAGAGGATGTGAAAAAGTAACACTTGTGGGGGCTGCCTGGGTGGCTCAGTGGGTTAAGCCTCTGCCTTCAGCTCAGGTCATGATCTCAGGGTCCTGGGATCAAGTCCCACATCGGGCTCTCTGCCAGGCATGGAGCCTGCTCCCTCCTCTCTCTCTCTCTACTTGTGATCTCTCTCTGTCAAATGAATAAAATCTTAAAAAAAAAAAGTAACAATTGTGAACTGTTGGTGGTGATGCAAACTGATACAGCCATATTTGAAAACAGTATGGAATTTCCATAAAATTTAAAAATAGAAGTCCTTTGTGATCCAACAATCCTGTTGGTGTGTATTTACCCAATGAATATAAGAAAATTATTCAAAGGGATTCTAGCACCCCTATGTTTATAGCAGCATTATTTATAAAGCTAAGATATGGAAAGCGCCCAAGTATCCATCAATTGATGAATAAATAAAGAATAAGTGGTATGTATATACAATGGAATATTATTCTGCCATAAAAAAGACTGAAATCTTGCCATTTGCAATAACATGGTTGGAACTAGACAGTATAATGCTAAAAGTGAAATAAGTCAGTCAGAGAAAGACAAATACCTTTACTCATATATGGGATAAAAGAAACAAAACAAACAAGCAAAGGGGAAATAATAAGACATAGAAAGAGAAACAAAGCAAGAAACAGACATTTCATTACAGAGAACAAACTGATGGTTACTTGAGGGGATCTGAAAGGAGTGATGGATTAAATAAGTGATGGGGGTTAATTAGAGCACTTGTCATGATGAGCACTGAGTGCTATATGTTATATTGTACACATGAAACTAATACAACCATATATGTTAACTAACTGGATTTCAAATGAACATTTTTTAAAATCCCAGTTTTTAGCTCACATTCTGGCTTACAAAAGGGATTTAGTCAGGAATTTGGAGATTAGTTAATGAACAAATAAGGGGTGAACAGGCAGTTGTTAGATAAAATTATTATCCTTTCTGGCATTATCTTATACCTTTTATCTAGAAGTATTTTTAGCACTTTAGACTCTTCCTATTTTATTTTGAGTCATTAAACAAAAATTTCCTCAAAGGACCTTAGACTCCATCCAATTTGAGCAACAGTGTGAGAGAGGAAATGGTGTCAGGAGGAAAAAAAAAAAAAGATGAATCTACTTTTGTTTACTAGTGAATGCATAGTTCTTCCACAGAAGAAGCTCTAAATGGAAAGGGCTCCAGCTTTATATGTGTTCAGTCATATGTTCAGAAGTAGGTAACACTATCAAAAAATATAAAGCATCTGAGATTATTTTCCCTTATTTGAAAGCTGGTGTATGAGTCTGCCGTAGTTTCTTGGGTGTTGATAGAAGACGCAGACTCATGGTTCAGAAATAATATAGTTTATTATTCACAGCAATAGAGGTAGCCAGAATATTAACAGTATTTGTGTGTGTGTGTGTATTTGTGTGTGTGTGTGTGTGTGTGTGTGTAGGGGTGGGAGTTATATATCAGTTCTGAGCCTCAGTTCCCACAAGAAGAATCAAAACAGAGGCAGATAATATTTGCAAACACAACAGGTTAAGTTAAAAAAAAAGATACTATTTCTGTCTTCCAAGTCTATTCAATACAACCATCTTCAAAGGATGGCCTAGAACAAATAATAAATGCAGAAATGTAAGCAACCAATTGAAAAGTGTCTCCCAAGAAACACACTTTGAGAGTCTTCATTTGACAAAAATACTATAGGATATTACATGGATCAGGTGCATTGAATACTGGAAGGTTAAAATTACAAGGGACCAAATATTTTTAAGCAGTTCTGGCATCCAGTAGAGTTCAAATAGGTTTTATAAGATTGAGGAAAGAAGCCATCAAAACCTGGGCCCAGGGGCCCCTGGGTAGCTCAGTGGGTTAAGCCTCTGCCTTCGGCTCAGGCCATGATCTCAGGATCCTGGGATCAAGCTCTGCATCAGGCTCACTGTTCAGCAGGGAGCCTGCTTCCCCTCCCCCCCTGCCTCTTTGCCTACTTGTGGTCTCTGCCTGTCAAATAAATAAATAAAATCTTAAAACAAAACAAAACAAAAATCCTGGGCCCAATTTTCCCAAAAGTATGATTCTGATTCTAGTCTCTATGATGTTATCCCTTGAAGACAATGCCTCTAATTGAGTTGAATTAGTTTACTAAAGAGCATACCCCCATTTGTTGTAGGAGATGAACAATATGCAAGAGGCAAAATGCCACATGGAAGCCACCTGGTCTTCAGTGGAATATAGAATCAGTTCCTTTGGGATGAATTTGTTCCACATTTGACTTCCCACTTAAGGGAAAATAAGAGTGCCTTCTAATAGATTTTAAATAGGAAATGACAACGGAAGCTTATACAAGATTATAAAATGGGAAATTTCATTTAGATAAGCAATCATTTCAAAGTCATCTTCTTAATATTACAGACTCTTCACATAATCATAATTTTATTTTGGTATTATATGGTAATTTCAAATATAGTAAATATAAAGAATTTACCTCTGTAATTATAGCGAGTCTGGTCGTAGTTTAATGGCAACAAATCTTCAATTTAGAAGTATGGTCTACCAATTATTAATAAATTTGGAAATGGTGTGTCATCTTCACTCCACTTGTCTCACTAAAACAGTGAGCCAAAAAAAGTAGGTCCAAGCTGTTTACTATGGTCAAAATGGGTTGCTTTTGCACTTGGTAAAGAAGCAGTCATATTTTGGAAGAAGAAACTGAGGCTATTAATATTTTCAACTTATTTTCAGAAAAGGAAAGAAAGGATAATCTAAGCTAAAGCCAAAATCTTACACAAGGTGGCAGGAGAATGATCTTTTCCCAGATAAAGGGTTTTTCATCTTAGCCATGTTAGGAGGAAGAAGAGATGAGACATTGTGGACTTGACTAACGTTTGTACACTGTTCAAAAAGTTTTCAAAATAATGTGTATTATTTTTCTTCTTTTAGTTGAGACAAAAACAAACAAACAAACAAAAAACACTAATGAGCTTACTCTTAAAAGGAGGTAAACAAGAAACTAGCAAAGATTGAGTGTTAGGTATTGTCCCCCTCCTTTTCTTTTCAATTATGTTATGTTAGTTACCATACAATATATCATTAGTTTTTGAAGTAGTGTTCCATGATTCATTGTTTGTGTAAAACACCCAATGCCCCATGCAATATGTGCACTCCTTAATACCCATCACCAGTCTCACCCATCCCCACATCCTTCTCATCTTTAAAACCCTCAGTTTGTTTCTTGGAGTCCATAGTTTTTCATGTTTCATTTCCCCTTCCAATCCCCCCACTTCATTTTTCCTTTCCTTCTCCTAATGTCCTCCATGCTATTCCTTAGGTTCCACAAATAAGTGAAACCATATGATGATTGACTTTCACTGCTTGACTTATTTCACTTAACATAATCTCCTACATTCCCATTCATGTTGATGCAAAAGTTGGGTATTCATCCTTTCTGATGGCTGAGTGATATTCCATTGTATCCATAGATCACATCTTCTTTATCCGTTTGTCTGTTGAAGGGGATCTTGGCTCTTTCAACAGAATGGCTATAGTGGACATTGCTGCTATGAACACTGGGGTGCATATGGCCCTTCTTTCCAGTAAAATAGAGCTAGCCTATGACCCAGCGATTGCACTACTGAGTATTGACCTCAAAGATACAGATGCAGTGAAAAGAATTAGGTATTGTTAAAGCACAAATGCAGGGGATAGAAGTTATGGTACAGAAGAGGGAAGGGCAACCATATGGCAGAGTAGAATAAAGTAGCTCAGGAAGAAATTAGTCATATCCAGATATTGTAAGGCATGTGGGGTTGGCAGGGAGAGCATGAGAAATCATGAGAGAAGAGAGAGAAAATGGACCAGGCAGGAGAGGTTTATAACATTTTAACATCTAAGGTAAGCATATGCAAAGCAGAATAGGGAAAGAAATAAAAGTTTTTATAAGACTCAATACATAAGGAATAACGTGGAGGACACTGGGAGATGGAGAGAAGTGTGCTGGGGGAAATCGGAGGGAGAGACAAACCATGAGAGACTGTGGACTCTGAGAAACAAACTGAGGGTTTTGAAGAGGAGGGTGGCAGGTGGTTGGGTGAGCCCAGTGGTGGGTATTAAGGAGGGAATTTATTACATGAAGCACTGGGTGTGGTGCATAAACAATGAATTTTGGATCCCTGAAAATAAACTAAAAGAAAAAAAAGACTGACTACAGACATGGACCTCAGTGTAACACAGATATGGAACTCACTGTAATACCAGCCACTTCCCACCGACACACACAGACTATGATAATAATAAATAATAATGCAATTAAGAAAATTTCCTGCCAAATAATTTTTCCTCTTTTTTATTTTTATGATTATTATTTTTATTTTATTTTTAAAGTTTTTATTTAAATTCCAGTTAGTTAAAATAAGGTTAATATTAGTTTCAGGTGTACAATATAGTGATCAACACTGCCATACAATGGCTTAAATAAAAAAATGAAAAAAATTTTTTTAAAGATTTTATTTTTAAATAAAACCTCTACACCCAAGGTGGATTTCAAACGTACAACTCCAAGATCAAGATTTATATATTTTACTGACTGTTCCAGCCAGGCACCCCAACAAATAAAAATTTTATAAAATTGTTGAGTTTGTGGGAGTCTCATTTGCTTAGTCAGTTAAGTGTCTGCCTTTGGTTCAGATCAGGATCTCAAGAGTCCTGGGATCGAGCCCCATATTGCTCATGCTCTCTCTCTCTTTCTCTCTGGCTTTTGCTCTTAAATAAATAAATAAAATATTTTTTAAAAAATTGTTGAATTTGTTTAACTAGTTTTAAACTAGTAGACAGAGATAAAGATAAAGTATGATGTCATGGCACGGAATAATACAACTTACACTTTTTAAAAAAAAATGTGCAATGCAAGTTACCTCACTTCTTTTATCACCACACTGGGACTTTCCCTACTGAGTTGTTGTAATGTAAGGACCTATTTTATATTTTTATATTTTAGCAAGAGGCTTTCATTGAGGTTAACCCTTAAACTGTCCTTGCTCCCCTTCCCCCAGGGGATTCACTTAAAAACAAGTCCTGGAAATCAGCTCCAGGTAACAAAGCCCATATACAAGGGTGGGTCAGGCCAGGTGGAGACATCAATGAGCAGAGGGGGGGCGCGGTGTTTGCATATTGTCTCCCTAGATACTAATGAGTATGCCCCACTCCTCTGCTCTTTGGGAACCTTTTTGGCACTAATCCTAATCAAGGTGTAATAGGCTGGGTCAAATGTCTATACTAGGGGAAATTGAACCTCAATTGGTCACCTAGCCTCACTGTGGAGTTTCCTGTGTGTGTTAAAATCTCATTGGTCACCTGTGCGTGGCCAGGCCTGACTGCATGGCCTTTGCCCTTAAAAGCTAGACTGTGAAACAGCAAAGGGTTGCCTTCTCTCATAAGAGGTGTGGCCCCAAACGTTCGGTTAGATTCTTGATGCTTCGCATGAAATAAAGCTTTGCTTGACCTTTGCTTTACATCAGTCTCGCTCCTTTAATCATAGACCCATTATTGGGGCATAACAGTATTAATCTTAAAGTTATAAGTCCACAATGCATCCATCATCCATTCTACCCCTTAACATTCCCCTTTGGACAGACCCATGATCTAGAACAAGCCTTATTTTATAGTGCCTTGTAGGTGATTTTGGCTGCTGCCTAAATTGCCTACTTTCCTCTCACCATTACCACGGAAATTGGGTCCACTGAAACAAAGGGGTAGTGTAAGAAATTAAGACTTCCATAAATCTCTTTAAATAATAAAGTATAAGATAGTGATACCTTTTTTTCTGCCACATAACCAATTCTTGCAAGAATAAGGTCATATAAAAGAATTTACAACACATGCTAGCATTATCCTACTGGACCCAGATCATTTGTATGTTTCTCTGTCTCTGAGAAATGTAGTTATTTACATGACTGAAACCTGAAAATTGTTTGATATGACCACTAATATCACCTTCTTTTTTTAAAGCCTGTTTAAGGCTTCTGTAATACATAGGTTTTTTAAAAACTTATTAAGCATATTGTATATATCAAACACTTTAAAAATCTCTGCTTTAAAAAAAAAAAAAACTCTACCTCAATGGAACTTTGAGTCTGAAAAAGATACAGGCAATATACAAGGCAACAGATAGAATAATTACATATTTGATTATATACTCTGAGGATGTCACATTAAATTGATATGAAAACGATCAGAAGGATCTGGATTTCTTGTCAAAATTTTTTGCCTTACAAAGAAATTGATATTTAGGGAAAGTTGTTACTGAAAGAGGTCCTGTGTCAACCAAAAATGTTAAATCATGATCTCGCTAAATTTTCCAGTTGTGATCATTGCTTTGTTTAGCTGTCTTCTATTAAGACTGAATTTAGTAATTCAGTCTCAGATTTCAGTAAGTCTTTTTTTAAAAGATTTTATTTATTTATTAGAGAGAGAGAGGGAGGGGCAGAGGGAGAGGAAGAACCAGACTCCTTGCTGAGCAGGCAGCTGATGCAGGACTGGATCCTAGTACCCTGGCATCATGACCTAAGCTGAAGGAAGACACTTAACCAACTGAGCCACCCAGGCACTCTAGACTGTAAACTTCTTAAAGGTAAAAAAGTTTATTCTTCTAGTAGTTCCACAGACATTTCTAACATCCATAAGAAAGCATGTACTGATGTAAAATGCCAGCAAATCAAATTATTTAAAAAAGAAAGAAAGAAAGAAAAGATATATCTGGATAAAGAGAAAAACAGAAAATCTAATAATACATTGAATTATTAGAGCAAAGAGTGGAGGAAGAGAAAATAAATATGAAATAGAGATTTTCACTAAAAGAAAAAAATTGAATAAGGCAGGAGATTTAGAAAATTATTATGACAGACTTGAGAAAAAAATAAAATAGGAATTTTTAGAAAATAGCAATAAATGAAAAGGTAAATTGTTCCTACCTTTATAATATTAGCTGTTTGTTGTTGTTGTTGTTGCTAATTTACCTATTTAAGCTAATAAACAAAGAAAGGTTTCATTTAGGAATAAGGTTTCTATGTATATATATATATATATTTTTTTTTTTTCCATTTAGGGATAAGGTATATATATATATATATTTTTTAATTTTAATTGTTAGAAAATGTGTCACAGAAAGTGTTTAAACTTTAAGATACAGATGCAACATGTAATGAACTGTATTGTTTGAACGTCTAATTTGTAAATGCTGTTAGAGGAAACTTGGTGGAAATGTTCCTATGTGCTTGTGTTTCTGGAACTAAGTATATTTATTAATAAGGAATAGTTTAAAATTATGAAATGACCAGGAGTGGACAATTTTCCTAATCCTATCAGCTCTTTGCAGCTCTTTTATTAGCCCCCTTCAGGAATATCAGCTTTTTTATCTAATTAAATTTTATATTAATGTGCTTTTGACTTTTGGCCTTTCTCTTCCTTCTGTTCTTTTTTTTCCCCTAAATTACATGTTTCTGTTTAACAGCTACTATCAATTCTTTGATATGAATTCTCAACATCAATTTACTAACTCCAGAGATGAAGGAGCATCAATATTTAGAAGCGAAGAATACAAAGCCTTGGGCATCTGGATGGCTCAGTCACTTAAGCATCTGCCTTCGACTCAGGTGGTGATCCCAGGGTCGTGGGATGGAACCCCAGGTTGAACTTTCTGCTCAGCTGGGAGCCTACTTCTCCCTCTCCTTTTGCCTGCAGCTCCCTTTGTTTGCGTTCTCCCTCTCTTTGTCAACTAAATAAAATATAATAAAATAATGTAAATAATACATTTATTTATTTATTAAAATGCAATTATTACACAATACATAATGTATTGCATAATTATAATAATGGTTAAATAATTTATTAAATATTTATATTAAATATATCAATTTAATTAAATAAATATTTTTAGAATTTAAAATATTTCACATTTAGATTATTAAATATTAAATCATTAATTTAATAAATAAATATCTAAACATAAATAAATAAAATAATTTATTTATTAAAATGAATAAAATAATGTTGTCATTATCTCAGCATGTATTTTTAAATAGTCTAAAAAAAAATCTAATAAAGTCTAAATACATTGAGTTCAGATATTTATACAAGTTAACCCAGACACTCAACCCACAGTTTCAAAACTTTTGTTTTTATCTACTACTCAAAATACGATTTTAATGTATTTATTTGTAACTTTGACATAGCAAGGAAACTTGGAGGAAAAGGAGACATTTGCTTTTAATATTTGAAAATTATTTTGTTGATTTAAAAAAATAAAAACCTTAACACGTGAGCATTTCTTCTTAAATAACACTGTGAAGTTTCTGAGTCGCATTCTATTAAAAGTGCTGATAAAATGGCCTCAGTTACTCATTTAAATTATCAGCTGAATGGGTAACAAATGAAGTAGAGAGCTTTTTAATTATTTATGAATGTATTGCTTGTGGATGGAGTGCCACATAGAGTTACCTCTCTTTTTGGCTTTGTTTTGTGAGCAGCAGTGGAATCTATGAATGAGATTAAACATAAGGACATTCACAGAAATTCTTAATGAACTTCTGGGGAAGGGCAATAAGTGCAAGGAAAAACTGCAGCAAGACTAATTACAAATTTCAAGTGGTCATCGCTTAATTATAGAAGCTTTTAAGTTCAAGTAATATATCATTTTTATGAGCCTATCATATTGTATTAATTACCACAAACTGCACTCTTGAACACTTATCTTTTCACATATTTCTTATTCTTAGTACTTAAAATTACCCTTATGATTGATAAGTAAATGGATTTTACTGACAATGCATTTATTTACATAAATAAATAATGCTGTTTATATATATAAAAACAATTGAATGTGTTCAATGAATTTTTTTTCAAATTAACATCTTAATTCTACCACATTAGTTACAAATAGATATAGACTTTATAGATTCATCAAATATTTTATTCTCAAATTTATATGTCCTTTGTGAAGTAAATGAAACTGTATATATTAAATATAATCCTATCACATGTAACAGTTACTAGTGCATCCCAGGACATACATAGGTCAGGTCCTCCTCAAGGCATCACGGATAACTGGATTTCACTTTCTATCCTAGGAGTCTTCTGTATATTTCTGTGGCTTTTATACTACAATCAGGAGGAAGAATTCTTTTGCTAAAAGCTTCCAAATGACTATGCGAGTAGATTATTTGTAGACTAGTGATATATTATTGTTTAATATGTGAAGCATGATAAAATAAAATGCTATTGCCATATTTAATTTGTTCAGTAAAGCATTCATTTAGTTATCAAGCATTCATTTTCTTTTTTTAAAGATTTTATTTATTTATTTGACAGACAGAGATCACAAGTAGACAGAGAGGCAGGCAGAGAGAAAGGAAGGGAAGCAGGGTCCCTGCTGAGCAGAGAGCCTGATGTGGGGCTCTATCCCAGGACTCTGGGATCATGACCTGAGCAGAAGGCAGAGGCTTTAACACACTGAGCCACCCAAGAGCCCCAAGCATTCATTTTCTTTATACAGAAGAGATAGAACAATATTATATAGTAGAAAATACAGTAAATAATCTAGAAACCTTGATCATTTTGTTTTGGCAATTTTAGAACATAAAATTAGCTAAAGCTCAAGTGCAAGTTATATTTGTATCATAGGAGGAAAAGTTAATTAAAAGTTTGTTTATTACCATAGTTTAACACTTCAACGAAATGATAACGAGTCCAAAATCAATGAATATATGAAGTATACAATAAAAACAATAATCTTGAGTGTATGTGACTCACTGTAGGTATTGATAGGCTAGAAATCAAAGGGAAAGTATCTATAGGGTTTGTTCAGTTCCATGCTCATCAGATTAATAGGCTTTCTCATATTGCTTCCTTCACCACATTAATTTGTCTAATGAAGTTTTCAAGAGTTAAAGACAGTGATAGGTTCATGGCTGGAGAGAAGGTACAGAATCTAAGATAGTTCAGCAGTGCTTATTATTTAAGAGAAAGACAGCATGGGAGGTGAGGGGTATATCATGCATCCTGTTTTCACTCCCTTTGTGGAGCACCTACCCTGGAGGTCATGTAATAATAACCAATGACCAAAAAACAATAAAAAAACCCAAACATCCATGTGGAAGTGCCATCCCTGCCTGGAGATGAGTAGACTGCTCAAACAGATCCTGGGCAGGCATCTCAGCCCAGGCCTGTGCTGGGGAAGCTGGTTCATGGCTTTGGGCGCAATCAGGAAGCCAGCAAACTGACGGGAGAGTGCAGCCAGGGTTAACAGGACTGATGATCTTTTTGCAGCCAGGCCACGGGTGGACACCCGCTCAAGAAGCCAGGCTAGGAGGCTGCCCAGCGCCAGCGCTGGCAAAGCTTGCAGCCCCCGGGGCTTCCCCCCGCGCCCCAGCCAGGGCGGGGCCTCAGGAGGGAGGGGGGCGGGGCGGCGCGGAGAAGGGGCTTTGCTAATTGCCAAAGCGAAAAGGGAGCTCGCGGAGGACTCAGGAGGGAGGGGGGCGGGGGCGGGTGGAGGGCGGCGGGGAGAAGGCGCTTTGCTAATTGCCTAAGCTGGAAGTGAGCTCACAGAGGATGTGGCTGAGAGTCTGGGAGGAGGTGGAGGGGCTGGCGGAGGAGGGGCGGGCAGCGCCGCGGTGCTGTGCTGCGGCCCAGTCGGGACTGCAGGACCCACCGGACTCGCCGCCCGTACGCTCCCATGTTAGGCTCCGCTGTCCCGCTCCTGCTGCCTGCTGCCCCTCCCTGCCCCAAGGCTTCTCCGGACCACCCTCTGCACAGGGGTAAAGTGACACCGCGCCGCGCCCTCACCTGGAGCAGAAAGCGCGGACCAGACCTGGGGGCGGAGAGGGAGGTTGTGGAGGCCCAGCCTCCCGGAACCCCAGGGCACCGGGACCACCCCGGACGCTGCGCCAAACCCGGGTCCTCATGGGGTCGGGCTGGGGACAGCGCCTTGCGAGGTGCCCCCCGCCAGCAGGCACACTAGCCCCCATCTTTCCGCAGCCCCATGCGCCCGTGCTGAGGACCCCCTTCCCTCCCCCGCCGTGGCCCCGCTGCTTTTGTTCTGGACTTGGGATCCCAGGTGGAAACTAGTCCCTCAGACCTCCCTGGCAGCAAGGAGGGCAGGGAGGGATTCTTGGTTTTCTGCCCTGGCTCCTCCTCTCTCCCCATTCACAAACCTTTTGGCTTCCCTTTCCTCTCCTCATTGTCAGTTTTCTGAAATGGTTTTCTTCTGCATGTTGACCCAAAGAGCTATTTCATGAATGAATATACACGAAACTGAGTTGGGGCCCACCTGTGAGAGCCCACCTGTAGAGGCCTTTCATTAGAATGGTCTCTGGTTCTAGCCTCAGTTCAGAATACTGCATGTACCTGAGGACCAAGTCCAGATGTTTCTTTCATCTCTGACTTGAATTTGAAATCCTCCTCAGACTTCAGCTTCCAGGATTTCTCCAGTCCTTGCTCTCCCACTGTCTTGGTGGGGATCCGCCATGAGTGTTGAACACAGGAATGAATGAATGATATATACCCCAGACTGCTGGGGCTTTGTCTTCTTTTGCTGAGGTTGGAAAGGCTTGGGAGAGACCCCCTGTATGCAGATAGAGAGCTGCATGCAATTGCTTAGATAAACGTGTTCCCCACTTAATTGCTTGGGCATTGAACATTTCGCCCTTAACCTGTGGCTTGAGCAGTTAGGAGGAGACAATCTGGAGGTGAATCAGAAGATGGCTGAATCCACATGGTGGTGGTCTGGGTTTGGGAGATTTTCCTGTAGATTCAAAGGAAAGATATAAATTCTTCCAGTGGGGAGTGGTAAACTTTTTATCGATGGGAGATGGAAAATAAATGGTCTGGTTAAACTTTCCCGCCCCCTCAAAACCCATTATTTGAAAACACAAAAAGCAAAGTGAAGGGAGAAATCCTCCCACTCCCATTCCCACTCACCTCCATAGCCATCTCCTCTTCCAAGAACCTAACAGACAAGGTGCCAAGAAGTGTTAGGTACCAGCAGTGGTCTCAGATCTCATTCAAGAATCATGGTGAAAGGCTTTCAAATAGATTGTGGGGGAACAGGGGTCCAATTAGGGGGGACGAGTTTAAGGTTTGCCTGGTCCCCTAAAAATTAATGGCACTAGAGAAGATGACCTTTGGGAACTATAGCTTAATGGATACAATGTGTTAAAAGCTTCAGTGAGTCATGGTGGGAAGAGGCTATGAGGGCAGCAAACACAGTCCTAGATGATGTTATTAATAGCATTATAGGCTCTAGATTTCCTGTGGTGGTGTTCTTGGCAAGACCAGCCTGGCCAAAGTGGATACTCTCAACCTGGAACAGAGGGTCTTGGAGATGCCAGCACGTGAGGTATGATGAGAGGGTAAAATGATAGGAGGTGTCCTTTGGAAGGACTGACTCCTTGACTTTAAAATGGAGAACTCAAATCTGTACGTGAAATCTTTCTGGCTACAAAGAGGGCCAAGGCCTCCTAAGGCCAAGGTCTCCTCGTCACTTTCAAAGATGTCGAAGAATATATTCAGACATTTCAAAGATGTCCTCATATCATTGGTTCCCACTCTGGAATTCTATCAATAAGGTGAGAGTTCCTCTAGTTGAAAAAGAGATCTAAAAAGACTTCCCTTTCTCATGTAATTTCTGTAACCTCCAGGACACACCCACCTCCCCCTTCCAGCTCTGTAATGAAGCCACAGCTGGTGCCAATTTGTGGAACTCCTTAAAGGCTATTCTCCCTTATATACCCCGGGACCAAGTTCCCATGCTCCCTCACCCGATTTCCTGCACTCACCTCCCACCTGGTGTGTTCACACCTGCAAGTGCCTTTTACCAACCCCTTTGCCAAAAGGCAGCCAGAGTGACCTTTCAAAGACCTATCAGTTCCTGGCATTTGTCTCCATAGAAATCTGCACTGATCTTCTAACAAATTCTCAGTCCTCCAAAGGCACCCATAATCCTCCCATCAGTCTATTCATACCCCTCCAACTGACTGATGCCTGTTCTGCCCCATCTCTCTGCCCTTCAACCACACTGCCTCCTTCTTCCTGTGGAGACCTCTCATGGCACCTGCCTCCAAGCACAGGTGATTCCCATTGATGGGAAGACCCTCTTCTCTCCCCCATCGACCCACTCCAGTTACTCCCACTTATTCGTGAGCTCACAAGCCCCATGGTACACACTCTCCATGCAGCCTGCTCTCTCTTTTCTAGCACTGGCCTCCGTTTCTAGCTGTGGTTGTGTCATGGATGTCCTTCCCCAGCCAGCCTCCAAGCTCTCTTTCCCTTTAGCTCCAACACCTGACACAGTGCCTGGCACGTAGTAAGCCCTGGCTAGCTTCTAAGAGCCTCACTGAGGGACTGAAAGCATTTTAAAAATGTCACTACGTAGGCTCCAAACTGTAGGCAGAAAAAGCTTTGCCTGGATTGACATTTTAGAGACGTATTGGTCAAGTTGGATGTGTTCACTGACTTTGCCTTGTAAAATTAAAAAAAAAAAAAAGGACCTCTGTATCGCTTCGCATCTACCGAAGGCGCATGTATACTACTAGACCACGTTATGAGCTTAATGGAAGGAGACAAGATGTTTTCGCTAAGAAAATGTATAAGACTGTTGAGGTCAAGTGGGAGGAAACAGTCCGTTTGTTGGAGCATTGCTATCTTACTCTATCACAGCCACTCTTAAAAATCTGACACGGGGTGAGTCAGAATTGTCTGTCGGAGATGAGTTAGATCTGGCTCATGTTCCTACAGACATGAAAGCCAGAAACGAAGAAGGAGGCTTTGAAAGCGTGGGTTGAGGAGGCCGTGTGGTTCACTGCGATGAGCTAAGTGCCCAGGGCCACCAGCAGACATGCTGGCCTGTGTCCCTCCTTTGTTCTGGGGTCCCTCTTGCACCATGTGGTGAGGCTGGTGGCTGGGAGCAGCTCAGGACAGGACCTGGTGGCATCTTACCTCCTCCACCCTCCTGTGGGCTCCAGTAGGTCCCAAGGTACAGCCTGCCTTCCTTGAAAAGCCCAGTAGCACTGGGAGCAGAAACTGGGGCCAAAGAGTGAGCACCCTGTTTGACAAGCTGGACCAGCCACCTCTTCTTCAGATGCAGGGGGAGCCCTGGCATGCTGACTCCTCCCTTCTCCCTTTCCCCTTTCCTCTCTTCCTCCCTCTTTCCTTCCCCTCTCTCCTTCCCTGGTGGTGCCCTTTCCCAATGCCCACTTCATCCCTTTTCCTTTCTACATGCCTGTCTTCTAGAGTTTCTTCTCTTTCCTCCCCATTACTTCCCTTCATCTGAATCTCCTCTTTGGTTCCTTTGTCCCTGCTCTCTGCTCCTCCTCCCCTTCCCTGGCTCCTGTTCAGCTCCATAGCTAATGCAGTCAGAGCTGGATTAACATGCTCACTTGCTAGCTCAGCCACCCTCCAGAGAAGTCACTCTTCGGTGGCCACCTTCCTGACCCCCTGGTCGCTTCTCCACTTGTTCAGATATTGCTCTGAAGTCTGAGGAGGACAGAGCGGGGCTGCCACAGAAGCAGGCCAGAGGAGAAACCAAACCATGTGTCCACACTGTCCCCCAGCACTGCTGCTCTGAGAGCTTTCTGAGTCCTCAACTGGGTTAGGATTTAGGGGCTTCTTCAGAACCGGGAGTGAAAACAACCATAGGTCAAAAGAAAAGCTACGGCCCCCACACAAAAATAATAATCACAAATGAAAACTATGTTAACTCTGAGTCCCAAAGTCGAAAAATTGCCTTGAATCTGTCACTAGAAAGCACCCAAGGCCTCACTCTCTGGGTTCTGGGTGCCCTGGGAATGGCAGGAGGCTCTGACAGGCGCCTGGGAGTGCGGAACTATGGGGGCTAGCCTGCCAGCTGGCGGGGGGGAGGAGGGGGTACCTCCTGTGGCGCTGTCCTGGCCCGACCCCCTGCGGACAGGGTGTGGCGTGGTGTCCGGGGTGGTCCTGGTGCCCTGGCGTTGGCGGGAGGCTGGGCCCCGACCACCCCACACCCCGCTCCTGTCCTGCGTTTTCTGCTTCAGGTGAGGGCGCGTCGCGGTGTCACTTTACCTGTGAGCAGAGGGTCCTCCAGAGAAGCCATGGGGCGGGGAGGGGCAGCAGGGGGCCTGAAGGCCTGAACGGGAACGGGACACCGCGGCGTCAGAGGCTAGGCTGCAGCATGGGAGCACAGGGGCAGCGAGTATGGTGTGTCCTGCAGTCCCGAATGGGCTGCAGCACAGCACCCTGGCGCTGTGCGCCCCTCCTTCCCGCCTGGGCAATTAACGAAACCCCCGCTCAAGGCCGCCCCCGACCCGCCCCCCCCTTCCCTCCTGAGTCCTCAGAGAGCTCACTTCCAGCTTTGGAAATTAGCAAAGACCCTTCTCTGCGCTGGCCCCGCCCCCTCACATCTGAAACCTGAGCCATGGCTGGGGTGCGGGGCTAAGTCCTGGCATGCTACTGCATTGCCAGCGCCAGCGCTGGGCAGCCTCCTAGCCGGGCTCCCTGAGCGGGTGTCCACGTGCAGCCTGGCTGCGAATAGATCATCAGTCTTAAACCCCGGCTGCACTCTTGGGTCAGTTTGCTGGCTTCCAGATTGCGCCCAAAGCCAGGAAACAGCTTCCCCAGCACAGGCCTGGGCTGAGATGCCTGCCTGGGATCTGTCTGAGCAGTCTCCTCCACTCCAGGCAGGGATGGCACTTCGACCTGGATGTTTGGGTTTTTTGTTTGTTTTTTTTGGTCATTGGTTATTACATGACCTCCAGGGTAGGTGCTCCACAAAGGGAGTGAAAACAGGACGCCATATATAAGCATACAGCCATTCAAGAAAAATAGCTTGGGGTTCTCCTGGAAACGCTGCATTGGTCCTTGCACTATGGTTTAATAGAAAAGGGATTATGCACCAAGTTACTTAAATGAGCATAGGTTGAAATCGTTTACTGAGAGTAAATATTTTAAATAGTTATATTTTAACTAAATCTATCATCAATCATAAATCTATTACACGAAGGTTACAGGCAATTTAAAAGCAAGAGCACTCTCCTCAGGGTTTTAAATAATCCCTGTCTGTCTTGGCACATGAGAATGCAAAGATAGGAAATGGTTTGTAAAATCATATAATAGCTTTTACTAATTCTATTTATTTGACAGACAGAGATCACAAGTAGGCAGAGAGGCAGGCAGAGAGAAAGATGGGGAAGCAGGCTCCTGGTCAAGCAGAGAGTCTGATGAAGGGCTTGATCCCAGGACCCTGAGATCATGACCTGAGCCCAAGGCAGAGGCTTAACACACGGAGCCACCCAGGCGCCCCCAGATGAAATACATTTCTGACTTAGAAACTTCAGATAGAATTATTTTGTCCATGATGACAACTGAAGAAAATGTGTCATCCCTAAACCTAACCTTAAACCCTACCAACACTGAAACCTAAGCTGACCTTAAAGCCCAAACTAGAACCCTGAATCCCAAACCTGGAATGGAACCCAAAGCCTGTACCTGAGCCCTGGATCCAAGCCCTGAACCACGAACCCAAACCCTAAACCAGACCTCCAAGTCATGAAACCTGAACCCAAATCTCAGCATGAAGTCAAACCCCAAATTTGACCTTGAACTTTATCCCATAAGCCCTGAGTCTTAAAGCCTAAATCATAAACTTAAAGCCCTAAACTATAACTCTGTTCCCTTGTCCTTCACTCTAAACCCTCACCCTAACACTAAACCCAAAGCCTGATCTAGAACTCTGACTAAAACCTGAACCTGTACCCAAATTCAAATGCTTCACCACACTTTGCTTAGGCACTTGCCATTGATGGATATTTGCAGTTTCTACCTTTTGATTCTTGTGAACATTGTTTGTGTTGGGGGCTAGGGTTAGGGTCTTGGATTAGGGTAGGGTCCAGGCTTGAGACCAAGTTGAGGTCAGAGTGTGGGTCTGCATCAGGGCCACGTTCAGTGACACTGTTTGGGTCAAGGACTGTTGTAATTCCACATTGTTTCCAATTCATTGTTCCTTAGCTATTTGGGGGGAAGTTGGGGGGTATTGGGCTCCATGCAGCTTGAATTTCCGGAATGAAATGGCATCAGCTGGACCCCAGGAGGGAGCAGGACCTTCCACTGAAGGGTGAGCTCCCACAGTCCTGCACTGCCTTGCACCGCCTGCAGAGGGCGCCAGACCCCAGCTCCGCCCTGAGCCAAGGCTGCACAGCCACAGCTGGGACCAGAGCCCCGCCTCTTCAGGACCCACTGTGGAGACTTCTGGAGAATGTGGGGCGCCTCCCACCCTGACAGGACAAGCTGAGGAGGGTGTGGCTCTGCATCCACACTGACCGGACCCGTTGTGGAGGACGCGCCCACACTGGCAGCAGTCCAACCTCCTAAGGACCAGATGCTGGAGGAGCTGAGGAGAAGCCGCCTGAGTGCACTGTCAAGGGGTTCGTGGTCTCAGGACCCCACAGAGGAAGGACGCCCTGTGTAGACACTGGGGCTTCCGTCGTTTTGTGTGAGGAGACGTGGCCTCCTGCTGTGCTATGCACGGGGCTGTGGGGTCCCCCCTTTCTGGGCTCGGGTGCTCCTGGGTCCTCGTCTGTGTTTGTGTGCTCGCGGATTCGGTTCCTGGGGCTCCTCAGATGGTCTGCAGTCAGGGAGCATCAGCCTTCTTCGGTGCTTGTGCTCTCCCCACCTCAGCCCTGCGGGGTCCTTCCCGTGTCCACACCCACTCCAGGCTTGCGCCAAGTCCAGAAATTCGGGAGCCAGAGTGAGGACTCTGTAGACGGTTTTGGGGAGAGTAGGTATTTTCCCAGTGTGGGTTCTACCCTGAGCACAGTGCCTCCCCATCTCCGTGTGTACCCCTCCCTGTCTGTCGTCATTGTTGCAGGGCTGTCAGATGACAGGTCTGTCACCTTCTTGGTTCAGGGGCCTCCCGGGTATCTTGCTGTCTTGGATGCAGGTGTAAATGAGATCGTTCTCAGCAGTCTCTTTCTGATGGTTCCTTCCGAGCACGTAGGAGTGCCACTAATTTGTGCATATTGATTTTGTTCCTTGCAAGTTTTTGAATTTATTAGTTCAATTGGCCTTAAACTCAATCTGCCAGTTATTTGACCAGCAGCATGGATTTAATTGGGAAGAGCAGAGAATGGCAGTCTGGGCTGAGCAAGCTAAGGTCCCATCACAGGCAAGTGCGAGAAACAAAGGAGAGTAACATTATTTCATGGAGGAGGAAGAAGTTGGGAAGGGTGCTTGAAGGAAAGTCCCTTGGAGAAAGGCAGGGTGATGGAGAATTCTCACCAGCTGAGCTGCAAAGCTCCTACAAAAAGTCAGGAGATGAACCTCCAGCTTCCCGTGTGGGGCCTGGAATTGGTGAGTCTCTCCTGTGGGGAATTGCAATGTGGAGTCTGTAATGGGCACTGAGCAGCAGGCGCCCCCTTCCAGCCTCCCCTTCTGGCATCCCCAGTCCACTTTACTGGGGCTTCCCTTCCTGCTTTTGCACAGTTCTAACCAGCTTGTGGTGGAACGTTGTGGAAAAACTGAAATTCCAAATCCACTGCTTCTACTGCACCTGTGATACAGGGGCCCATGATTTAATTCTCCCACGAGTCTCTTGCTAACATGTGTCCTCTCCATGTTGGGTGACCTGGATCTGGGAGGGCTTGGACTCCATCCCAAAGTCTGATGTTCTCTCTGCTTCCGTGTCGTCGTGCTAACATGGTTGTTTGGAAGATTCATTTCCTCTGTGGTGATTTCAAAGTGCAGTCAGCTTGTTATAGCAGCACAAATACGTGCTGTCTCCACACTCAGATTCCCCAGCCGTCATTTCTTTACCACGTTTGCCACTTCACACGGGATGCTTCAGTGTGTTTGATCCCACACCAGGACAATGTCCTGCAGAACCACCACATAACCTGAAATGAGGAGATCATTACAGAACCCATCCAAGGGTTAGTGTTAGGAACCAGGGACATGGCAGGCCTGACCTGAAGACCCCATGGAGAGCTGTCAGGGTGGCTGAGTTGACAGTGGAGGTGAGGGTGAGTGTCTGGCTCTGGCTTTGTGTCCAGGAGTCAGCTCTGTGTGGGTGTGTCCTCAGCTAGGCATGCAGATTTCTGCTCCTCTGAATCCTTTCCGGAGTTCCAAATGGCACAGTTTCCTTCTGGGAAGCAGGCTGAGTCCTCTGGGATTGCCCATGTGTCCCCAAATTGTAGGGCACCTACTGCAAGGCCTTTGGGGTCACAATCCTGAGAACCGAACCAAACCAAAGGTTATGGTTAGGGCCCACCACATGGCAGGCCCGATCTGCCAGCACTCTGTCCATCTTTCTGGGGGAGGAAGCAGTCGAGGGATTTGTTCAGGGTGAGTGTCAAGCTCCAGGTTTGCATCCAGGGGCCTGCTGAATATGGGGGTGTCCAGAGGTAGGAATGCAGATTTCAGTTCCTCTGAATCCTTTCTGGAGTTCCAAATGGCATGGTTCCTTTCAGGGTGGCAGGGTGAGTCCTATGGTGTTCCTCACTGTCCCCAATCTCTGAGGATTTGGAGCCAGGCCGTCGGGGACACACCTCTCAGGACAGAATCTAGGCTTAAGAGTTTGTGCCTATGGGCATGGCTGCACTGATCTGAAAGCACTGTGGCGAGGATCACAGGGGTCTGAGTTGAGAGCATGGTTCAGGATCAGTATCAAGGTCTGGGTTTGTGTCCAGTGGACCGCTGAATGTGGGGGTGGTCTCAGATGTCCAAGACGATTTCCCCTACTCTGAATCCTTTCCAGCATTCCAAATAGCCTGGTTTCCTTCTGGGTGGCAAGCTGAAATCTCTGGGATTTCTCAGGTCTTGCCATTGCCCTTGCAAGGGCAAGATACTTTTTACAGTAAAAGAATTCACCAGATGAGCTGAACAGCAGAAAAGACACAGCTCAAGAGTTAATCATTGAACAGGAATATCATGCCAAAAACTTCTTTGATAACACACTACAGAGCAAGGGAAGATAGGAGAGAAAGCTGAGATATAAAGGACAAACCCTCCAACTTTCCAACATCATTCCCTACTTGTTTATTTCCATTGCTGTCAGCTCATTCCCAGTCAAAAATAAGTCACATGAGCCAGCCTTTTTTCTTCCTGAGATTGGGGCACTGCAAAGCCCACCAGAGGGGCCAAGGGCACCCCTATACCTGCTGAGCTGAGCCCATTTGTACCCCAACCGTGAGGAGGTACCAGCCTGTCCCCCTGGTGCTCCATGGTCTGTGGCAGTCCTTCCTTCTGGACCCTGCTTTGCTGCTCTATTTTCGCTAACCCTGGTCTCAAACTAGGGATTGCTTCTGGAAGAGGAACTCAGGGAGATGAGGCTCAGGAGGGTCTCCCTGCCTGGAATCTTCGTGTGAGGAGTGCACAGCCAACAGATTTTGCCCAGGGACTTGCAAAATGCAGAGAGGCAGATTTCTTTTCTCTCTTTCTCTCTCTCTCTAGCCTCATACTAACCAGGAGTTCTTAGAACTTTCTTCAGTGACTTCTAGGTGTAGCTTGGCCACTTTTTCACAGAAAGGCCACTTGAGCATGATGAAACACACGTATAAGCAATTACATTAAAAAAAAAAACAATAAGCCAATGCACACAGACCTTTGACAGCAGCACAGGACACTCAAGGGACCAGAGTCCCTACCTTGGGCAATAGTGGTAGAGGCCGGGTTCTGCCATGCAGGTCCCTAGACCTTTGGCAGTTTCCACGATTGCAAATCCAGACATGCAGAATCCTGAGGGACAACCTACTAACTGCAAAAGAGCAAAAATTCATCAGGATTCAGAGAGTGGAAATCCATTTGTACTGGAAAAGAAAGAAGTAGGCTTGCTGTGAATCCAGCAGGGAGGACAGGCATAGATAAAGGCTGGTGTATGGGTCACGGAAACTATTGTTTCTCAAGGGTCCTGCTGTCTCTGTAAAATGCTATGAGGACTGTCTCTTGGGGACCTCCTGCTTTCCTCCTGCTAGTCCCATGGATTCCTGGGGATACCCAGTTGATAAGCTATGCTGTCCTCATGACAACACTTGCTAATGGACTGAATGTTTGTGTCTTGTCCCAATTCAGATGTTGAAGCCCTGACCCTTAAGGAGTGCCATCAGGAGGTATGGGCTTTGAGAGGTGGTGAGGTCATGAGATTGGAACACTTGTGAATGAGATAAAAGCACTTCTGAGAAACGACCTGAGAGATTGTTCTGCCAGCTGTCATCCATGCAAGTCTACAACAGAAATATGGGCATTTGTAGATAATGAAGCAGTCTCTTGCTAGATATCAGATCTCCCAGGATCTTGCTTTTGGACTTCTCAGTCTCTAGAACTGCAAGGAATAGTACATGTTTTGCTGTTTCAGCCACCCAGTCTGTCATCATTTGTTGCAGCAACTTGAACTGAATAAAGCAGAGCCCAAGTCCTGGTTAATCCCTGCTTCTACTCATTTCCCCTCAGAAAGAGCTTCTAATCCAGAACTGACCTCTGCTTTCCATACACGTGCTTCAGACTCCTTCTGTGAGAGCCCAGACTTTGTAAAAGACTCCTCCCTCATGGCAACCAGCATTCTGTGACTCCTGAGGACTGTCCTCCCTGACTGTATTGAGTCAATCAAACTGATTTTGATTCTGGAGTCCCAGGATCAAGGACTGCATCAGGCTCCCAGCTTCATGGGGAGTCCGCTTCTCCCTCTGACCTTCTCCCCTCTCATGCTCTCACTCTCACTCTCTCTCTCTCCCTCTCAAATAAATAAATAAAAATCTTTTAAAAATCTGATTTTAACAGACCATAAGCTTGTTCTTGCTGGTCTTTGGAAGATTAGGCATTAGCCCTTCGGAGAAAGTTCTGAATGGCTGCTTCATGAAGGGGTGAACTGTGTCCCCAAAGTCTCTTTTTGCTGCCTTCTAATCACAGATGCTGAGACAAATCCTCCCAGGTGCTGGTTTTTCAAAGCACTTAATGCTTTGGCTTTGAAGTTCCTCACTTGACAGTTCTGCTTTAATCAGTTTGTGACAAAACAGCCAATTGGTGGTGGATGCAAAGTGCACTGATAAAGTTAATATCAGGGAACAATTTTTTGAGTGTCATGCATGTGCACGTGTGTGCACACACATATTCATGTGCTAAGCATTATGGTAAATGTCTGACAAGAACTAAAAGATCAAAAAGTCAGGATACCCCATTAGCTGATATTTTTATTATTCCTACATCCTAATCTATGAAAAACAGGGTCAGAGAATAAGAAGTGGCAAAAAGAATCAAGATTTGAGGCAGTTCGATTTCTCAGCCAGCCTTGATCAATAGGCATGTACACCTGTGTCTAGTTTCAGCTCTGTGTAACCTTGCCATAACCTTGGATAAGCCATTCATCTCTCAAGTTCAGGTTCTTGGTCCAAGGAGGGAAGGGACACAGGTTGAGTACCTCCAGTGGGACTTCCTGGCAGGCTTGTTCATCCAAGCATTCCTGTTTCAGTTGGAGTAATTGAAGCCAGTCTTTGTTTTACCGAAGGCCAAGCTTGTCCAGTGTGTCCATGCCACCAGCCAACAGCATTTGTCCATGCCATGTAACAACTGAGCAACATTCATAGGAATGGGGGGAGGAAAAGATGTCCACAGGTGTTGACAGATGTTCTGCATGGAGGAACAGGAGCTGGGGCCATCACCTGCTGTTTCTAGTGGCCTTCTCTGTCGAGTTAAAATAAATGGCAATTATTTGCAATGACAGGGGTGAAAGTAGAGGGTATTATGCCAAGCGAAATAAGTCAGTCAGAGAAAGACAATTATCATATGATCTCACTCATATGTGGAGTTCAAGAAACAAACCAGAATCATAGGGGAGTAAAGGAAAAAAATATAACAAGATGAAGTCAAAGAGGGAGACAAACCAGAAGAGACTTTAAAAAAAAAGATTTTTATTTACTTATTTGACAAACAGAGATCACAAGTAGGCAGAGAGGCAGGAAGAGCGAGAGAGGAGGATGCAGACTCCCCAGGGAGCAGAGAGCCTGATGTGGGGCTCGATCCCAGGACCCTGAGATCATAACCTGAGTTGAAGGCAGAGGCTTTAACCCACTGAGCCAGCCAGGTACCCCTCAGAAGAGACTCTTAATCACAGTAAACAAACTGAGGGTTCTTGGAGGGGAGAGGGATGGGTGGATGGGGTAACTGGGTGATGGACATTAAGGAAGGCATGTGATACAGTGAGCACTGGGTGTTACAAAAGACTGATGAATCACTAACCTGTATGTCTGAAACTAGTATTATATGTTAATTAATTGTATTTAGATTAAAATTTTCTTTAAAAATAATTTTAAAATAAAATAAGTAACAATCCAATAATGATCAGAGTTATCCAGCAGGGAGTATCAGATCTAGAAGTCAGTTAAATTTAAGGGGCTTGCCGAAGTTTAGGAGAGTCACGCTAGGTCATTTTCCTGTGTGGGGAAGTCTTCAGGGGCAGTTCCAAAGACAAAGATTATTAATATTCCTCCTTCCCCCATTCCTCCTAGAGCCAAAGATGTTTCCTCCACTCACCCACTGGCCCTGTATGTAGGTGTTGCTTTCTCTCTACCAATCAAAAAATCAGTGAGTAACTATAACTTCACCTTTTCCAATATCCCCCTACCCCCGACCTTTGGTCTTTAATGGCCATGGGCAACAGGGACAAAGACATTTTTTAAAAACTTACAGAGATCTATTATGTTCTACTACCTTGGCCCGCATGGGCCACTGCAAAGGGATTCTGTGAACCGTGTACTCAGATGAATGGTCATTATCTTCAGAAAGGCAGGGGCAGTGATAGACACAGGAACCAAAAAAGCAAGAGTTAACGGACCATCAGAATAATGGAGTACCAACACTTTTATGTCCTTGGCTTGAATCCTCAAGGTCCAGTGTCTCAACAGAATTTTCATTTTGGTCTCATCTGCCTCACTTGTCCACCCCTGGGCCAGTTGGCAGTTATACAGAGAACCGGAAATTTTCCTTAGAAGAGAGAAAGAGTATTTGTCAGGTAAACCAAAGAAATGTCCATTATAGGAAGTTAGGCCTTTTGTCATGGTACTCCATTAGCACCCTCCTGACTGTTAAAGAAAAAAAAAATATTGTGACACCCATTAAAGAGAGTAAGGAAGATTTTATTCAAGGGATGCTACTATGATGAGATTTTATTGTATAGTATGGGAGAGAAATCTGGCTCAGCTCAGACAAATGGAGATTTACAGCTAAAGAGCATGGTGGGGATCACTGAATGTAAAATTAAGATGGAACATCAAGGGTAAGGATGAAGGGATTCTGGCTAAACCATCTGGACAGTAATATTGTTGAAGGAAGGCTAGGGTCATAAACTATTGAGATCAGGGGATAAGGAATTTTTTAAAAGACTTATTAATACATTTTAGAGAGAGGGAGCAGGGGTAGGGGTAGAGGGAGAGGGAAAGAGAATTTTAATCAGACTCTTCACTGAGCATAGAGCCTGAGGTGAGGCTTAATCTCAGGACCGTGAGATCATGACCAGAGTAGAAACCAAGAGTCAAACGTTCAACCAGCTGCACCAACCAGGTGCCCTGGGAATAAGGGATTGGATCAGATATTAAGGGTTATAGATACTGAAGCACCTGGGTGGCTTAGTTGGTTAAATCTCTGGCTTTGGCTTGGTCATGATCTGATCCCAGGATCAAGCCTGGCATTGGGCTTGCTGCTCAGTGGGGAGTCTGGTTCTCTCTCTCCCTCTGCTATTCCCCCTGCTCAGGCTCTCTCTCTGTCAAAATAAATAAATCTTAAAAAAAAAAAAAGTGGTAAGATACCAGGGGTGAGAGATAAGGAATTTGATCAGATATCAAGAGTAGGATAGAAGATTGCTGAAAAATGACCAAGCAGATTTCTTGCTAAAACTGGGCTAAGTGGGCGGAGCCTAAGGTCAAGGCTAGACAGAAAGAGGACTCAGAGGAACTTGACTCGAGTCTGGTCAAGGAGAAAATCTTCATCATCCATGACCATTGTATTTTCTGCAGTCACACATTTTACTAATTCTTTTATCAGACATTCAGTGAACGAGAAACATGAACACAGCAGCAATAATATAACAAATGTAAGCGCTCTGGAAGAGACAAAGGCAGTATGGGAATCCACCTCATTAGATTTAGAATATGCATGACTCCATGACTGAATTACTACCACTGCTTGACTGTTGAGATTAAGATGTAGTACAGAGGATCAGAGGGAAGGGAGGGAAATCTGAATGGGAGTCATCAGAAAGGGAGACAAGCCATGAGGCACCTTTAACTATAGGAAACAGACTGAGAGTTGCTGGGGGGGAGGGGAGTGGGAGACATGGAGAAACTGGGTGATAGGCATTAAGGAGGACACGTGATGTGATGAGCACCAAGGGTTATCCACAACTGATGAGTTACTGAATTCTCTGAAACCAATGATGTACTATCTAATGGCTAATTGAATTTAAATATCTAAAAAAGGCACTTCAAAAAAAAAGATGTAGCATAACTCACAATATCCTTTGAGTGGAAGAATGTGCGGACTTTCCACACCTCTGCTGTCCAAGTCCCATGGCTAGTAGCCACATGTGGCTAATGACCACTTAAAAGGTGGCCAATTCAAATGGAGAAATGCTGTAAAAGCAGAATAAACACTGGCTTTCAAAGACATATTGTAACCAAAAGTCAGAGAGTATTGCCACCCTCACATCACAAACATCGCATGACTTCTACAGCTAATGAGAGTGGGACCCAAGATGAGAGAGGTCAACCTGAAAGTCCATGATGTCAGAAAGAACATGGAGAAGAAAGAGTCACAATCCTGGAGTGGATGGTCTGAAGACTGTCAGAATGCCTTTTTTTTTTTTTTTTTTTTTTGGTGATTCTGTATACGGACAAGGAGAATTCATTGGAGATGACATCTGTATGCCTCACATTTTCAAGGGAAAATTATGAAAACGCATATAGACCCACAGCCATAGTTTAATTATGTTTGAAATATATTCAGAACTACTCCAGTCAGTAAATTGCATATTTTCACATTTAGCTTCTCAATTTTCTCTTCGGCACCTCCCATTCTTGAAATCCCAACACAAATCACATCTCTTGCCTAAGGACCATAAACTACCTCACTATCAAAGGCTACAGTTCATTCATTCATTTGATTCATTCAAAGCAACCTAATCTTGAGTGATGTCTTAGGCGCTCTTCTAGGGACTGGTGACACGGTGAACAAAATAGGTAAAAATCTCACTTTTATGGAGCCTCTCTGGTATTTAGGGGAAAATCTTTCCTTATCAACATGAAAATACTTTTTATGGATGTTGCTTAGAATTTCAGTTTTTTTTTTTCTTGACAGTATCTCAGGTGATCATCTTTGAGGTGGTTCTCCTGAAAATATTTTTGGGGGGTACTGACTCGACTTTCTGAGTCAGACACTTTCCTAAAGACAGGGGTCAAAGGAAAAGTGACAACTGTCACTCTTGCAGTAAGAACAGGGATCACAATGCTTGAAACAGATATGCTGCTCAGCTGTCAGAAAGTCCACAAGGCTCCAAATGTGTGTGGCCAACTAACGGAACCTGTAACTCAGAGGTTATCATCCTGAGAGCAATGGGAAATCCCTCTAGTTAAGGACTCTCCTTGACGGAAGCTTGACAATGGCCTTGATTTACTTACTATGATGTTTAGGTAATTATACACATTAAGAAAAGTGCACAAGGCACTTACATTTCCATGATACCATCAAAGATATTGTTGTTTTATTAAAATGTTACATCTAGAGTTGTAACGTATAGAGTAGTTAAGTCAATCACTATGAGGTACAGGTGAGACTATTGTAACAGCCATACTTCCATAAAAAAGAAAAATTTTTTGTGGTTTCTGATCTAGGAATCAGCCAGTGAATAATTCTATATCAGTGTCCAGTTACCGGGCTAAACATGTAATCTATTTATATTTCTGAGGGTAAGCAGAATTGTGATCACTGAGCCAGCTGTATTCTAGTAACTACTCATTTACCCAACATAACAGATATAAGAAGGTAAAAGGCTTCTAAGGAGACTGGTTACTTATATTTTGAACCACATTTTGGCAGGTATAACTTGCAACTTGTGCTTAGTGGTAAGATTTCTGATATTTACTTTCTCCTTCCTTTGGCAAGTCAAGTTAGTTAAAAAGTAATTAGAGTAGAGTCCATTGTTTTTCTTAAATGCTTACAGAGATATAGAACTCTCAAGTTTCTTTACTAGACAGGATTAGATCACATTAGTGATAAAGATCAGAATGATTTACATTGCTAAAACGAGAACTTCCTGTCAGTTTGGAGAAAGCTCATTTTTATAACCAACATATTGGCTGGGCTAGAGATTAATGAGTGCTATGGGTGGGGTGATGAATGTGATATATTCAATGACCTGTGGAATTTGTTCTGTAATTTCCCCACTCCTCTGGTCAGCAGAGCGTCTTCTTCAGTACCCAGCACTGCCCATAACTGCATTCAGAAAATCACTCTCCAAAAATGGTTATTTGTTTTGCCTTTTTTATAATTTTTTAAAACATTTGATTTATTTACATGTCAGAGAGAGGGAATGAGAGCACAAGCAGGGGGAGCAGGAGAGGGAAGGGGAGAAGCAAGCTTCCTGCTTGGTGGGATTGCACAAGGGCTGAAGAAGACAGAATGGGAAGGGGACAAGGAGAATAGTGGGTTTCAGATTCTTGGGAACAGAGCCCACATCTATTTCTATGTTTATCTCACTGCTATAAACCCAGGTCACAGCAGAGTGCCTGCAGCAGAGTCATGGAAGTGCTCCAGAACTGATAACTATTGCTATTTATACTACTAACATTCCTCCACAAAGGGCCAAGTGTCATAGCTTCTCCCAGTTCCCCACACTGAACGCAATGAAGAATCAAACTATCGGGTGAAGGATGGCGAGGGGCATTTAACAGGACCCAGATCACAGGAGCCATATTGTATTGCAGGACCAGGGGTCTTACCAGTGACTAGGTATTCACTCCTCTTGAGAGGCTAGCTCCTTGGATCTCCCTCTTCAATCCTCTGAACCCATGTCTGGCATCAGAAACAAAAGTAAACATAACGTATCGCCCTTGTTTATTTTTTACTATTATTTGTTACAGAGGAAGAGAGAGATCACAAGCAAGGGGAGCTGCAGGCAGAGGGAAGGCAGGCCCCCCACTAGAGCCTGGTATGGGATCCAATCCCAGGACCCTGGGATCATGACCTGAACCAAAGGTAGATGCTTAACTGAGTAAGCTACCCAGGCGTCCCTTATTGTCCTTCTTTAAAATTTAATGTATTCTCTCTCCCTCTCTCTTTGTCCCCACTCTGTCACTCATACTCACACAATCACAGAGTCACAGACAATAGCAAGGCATTTCCCATTCTAATTCGCTAAGGCACTATGAGCTTAAGCTCAACAGAATCACTTTGCCAGCTGCTGCTCTACCGTGCCCTGATCCCTTCTCTATCCCCAAGCTCGATCTGTAACTCAAGTGTCATGGTGGTGGCTCTTTCTGCCCTCCCTCCACAAGGCTGCCATCAGCACACTCTTCCCCGTGGCTCCACTCCCCAGCACTGGCTGCCTTTGGTCTACGGGTATGCCCTCTCCTAGAGCTTTTCCACTCTCCCTGAGGGGAAGACAACCCTTACTTCTCCCCGGTGGCTGTCACGTGTCCGCTATATATTGTGACGATCAGCCCGATTAAGAGATTGGGAACTAAAAGACCGGCTTCTGCTTATGGATCAAACTAACTCTGGGGCTTGGGACACATGACAGCAGCACATGGTGGTAGAACTGAGATGGTTAGGGAGTTAACCTGCATTTTCACATCTGGTCAGCAGCAGAACAAAGAAGACACCCCAGATCTCCTATCTCCCAGAACAGTACTCTTCAAGTAACTTACAGCACCATCCTTCTCCAGCTTTGGAAGTGGCACTTTTCCAACCCCAAAGTCTTGATTCTAGGCAGCACTCCGAGAGATACTCCCTCCAGAATCACCCCTGGCTGGAAGTAGTGGTCGGCCAAGGCCTCCCAAATATCTTCCCTTCAGAGTTGCGCTTGCATCAAACTCAAAACTGTGGCACGTACGGGACTTTCCTGTCAGCCTCTAGCTCTAATGACCTATTGGACTTCAGAGGTGCTCTTTTATACCCACTTACCTTATAACATCAACGTGTGACTCCTCTAGAATTCTCTCCATGGCTTTTCTCCTGTACTAATTGTTATGGACTGAATTGTGTCCCCACAAAAGTCATATGAAGAATTCCTAATCTCCAGTGTGACTGCATCTGGAGATAGGGCCTACCTAGAAGGAGGTACTGAAGGCTTGGTGAGGTCACAGGAGTCCTAATCTGCTAGGACTGGTGTCCTCATAAGGGTGAAACACATGAAAGCACTCCCCCTACCTCCCCTCTGGGGGCCCACAGAGAAGAGGTCATCTGAGGGCACAGTTGAAAAGGTAGTGATCTATAGAACAACAAGAAAAAGCTCACTGGAGACCAACCTTGCTGGCACCTTGATCTGGAACTTCTGGCCTCCAGATCTGTGCGAAAATACATTTCTGACATTAAAGCTCTCCAGCCTGTGTTTGTCTGTCCCCGACGGCCTGGCTCCAAAGCCTCAGAGATTGGGGACAGTGAGGAACACCATAGGACTAACCCTGCCACCCTGAAAGGAACCATGCCATTTGGAACTCCAGAAAGGATTCAGAGGAACTGAAATCTGCATTCCTACCTCTGGACAGCCCCATATTCAGCAGGCCCCTGGATGCAAACCTGGAGCTTGACACTCAACCTGAACAAATCCCTCGACTGCCCCCTCCCCCAGAAAGATGGACAGAGTGCTGGCAGATCGGGCCTGCCATGTTGTGGTCCCTAACCATAACCTTTGGTTTGCTTTTCAAGATTCTGACCCCAAAGGCCTTGCAGTAGGTGCCCTACAATTTGGGGACACATGGGCAATCCCAGAGGACTCAGCCTGCTGCCCAGAAGGAAACTGTGCCATTTGGAACTCCGGAAAGGATTCAGAGGAGCAGAAATCTGCATGCCTAGCTAAGGACACACCCACACAGAGCTGACTCCTGGACACAAAGCCAGAGCCAGACACTCACCCTCACCTCCACTGTCAACTCAGCCACCCAGACAGCTCTCCATGGGGTCTTCAGATCAGCCCTGCCATGTCCCTGGTTCCTAACACTAACCCTTGGATGGTTTCTGTAATGATCTCCTCATTTCAGGTTATGTGGTGGTTCTGCAGGACATTGTCCTGGTGTGGGATCAAACACACTGAAGCATCCCGTGTGAAGTGGCAAACGTGGTAAAGAAATGACGGCTGGGGAATCTGAGTGTGGAGACAGCACGTATTTGTGCTGCTATAACAAGCTGACTGCACTTTGAAATCACCACAGAGGAAATGAATCTTCCAAATATCCATGTTAGCACGATGACACGGAAGCAGAGAGAACATCAGACTTTGGGATGGAGGCCAAGCCCTCCCAAATCCAGGTCACCCAACATGGAGAGGACACATGTTAGCAAGAGACTCGTGGGAGAATTAAATCATGGGCCCCTGTATCTCAGGTGCAGTAGAAGCAGTGGATTTGGAATTTCAGTTTTTCCACAACGTTCCACCACAAGCTGGTTAGAACTGTGCAAAAGCAGGAAGGGAAGCCCCAGTAAAGTGGACTGGGGATGCCAGAAGGGGAGGCTGGAAGGGGGCGCCTGGTGCTCAGTGCCCATTACAGACCCCACATTGCAATCCCCCACAGGAGAGACTCACCAATTCCAGGCCTCACACGGGAAGCTGGAGGTTCATCTCCTGACTTTTTGTAGGAGCTTTGCAGCTCAGCTGGTGAGAATTCTCCATCACCCTGCCTTTCTCCAAGGGACTTTCCTTCAAGCACCCTTCCCAACTTCTTCCTCCTCCATGAAATAATGTTCCTCTCCTTTGTTTCTCGCACTTGCCTGTGATGGGACCTTAGCTTGCTCAGCCCAGACTGCCATTCTCTGCTCTTCCCAATTAAACCCATGCTGCTGGTCAAATAACTGGCAGATTGAGTTTAAGGCCAATTGAACTAATAAATTCAAAAACTTGCAAGGAACAAAATCAATATGCACAAATTAGTGGCACTCCTACGTGCTCGGAAGGACCCATCAGAAAGAGACAGCTGAGAACGATCTCATTTACACCTGCATCCAAGACAGCAAGATACCCGGGAGGCCCCTGAACCAAGAAGGTGACAGACCTGTCATCTGAAAGCCCTGCAACAATGACGACAGACAGGGAGGGGTACACACAGAGATGGGGAGGCACTGTGCTCAGGGTAGAACCCACACTGGGAAAATACCTACTCTCCCCAAAACCGTCTACAGAGTCCTCACTCTGGCTCCCGAATTTCCGGACTCGGCGAAAGCCTGGAGTGGGTGTGGACACGGGAAGGACCCCGCAGGGCTGAGGTGGGGAGAGCACAAGCACCGAAGCAGGCGGACGCTCCCTGACCTCAGACCATCTGAGGAGCCCCAGGAACCGAATCCGCGAGCACACAAACACAGATGAGGACCTAGGAGCACCCGAGCCCAGAAAGGGGGGACCCCACAGCCCCGCGCACAGCACAGCAGGAGTCCACGACTCCTCACACAAAACGACGGAAGCCCCAGTGTCTACATAGGGCTCCCTTTCTCTGTGGGGTCCTGAGACCACGAACCCCTTGACAGTCCACTCAGGCGGCTTCTCCTCAGCTCCTCCAGCATCTGGTCCTTAGGAGGTTGGACTGCTGCCAGTGTGGGCGCGTCCTCCACAACGGGTCCGGTCAGTGTGGATGCAGAGCCACACCCTCCTCAGCTTGTCCTGTCAGGGTGGGAGGCGCCCCACATTCTCCAGAAGTCTCCACAGTGGGTCCTGAAGAGGCGGGGCTCTGGTCCCAGCTGTGGCTGTGCAGCCTTGGCTCAGGGCGGGAGCTGGGGTCTGGCGCCCTCTGCAGTCGGTGCAAGGCAGTGCAGGACTGTGGGAGCTCACCCTTCAGTGGAAGGTCCTGCTCCCTCCTGGGGTCCAGCTGATGCCATTTCATTCCGGAAATTCAAGCTGCATGGAGCCCAATACCCCCCAACTTCCCCCCAAATAGCTAAGGAACAATGAATTGGAAACAATGTGGAATTACAACAGTCCTTGACCCAAACAGTGTCACTGAACATGGCCCTGATGCAGACCCACACTCTGACCTCAACTTGGTCTCAAGCCTGGACCCTACCCTAATCCAAGACCCTAACCCTAGCCCCCAACACAAACAATGTTCACAAGAATCAAAAGGTAGAAACTGCAAATATCCATCAATGGCAAGTGCCTAAGCAAAGTGTGGTGAAGCATTTGAATTTGGGTACAGGTTCAGGTTTTAGTCAGAGTTCTAGATCAGGCTTTGGGTTTAGTGTTAGGGTGAGGGTTTAGAGTGAAGGACAGGGAACAGAGTTATAGTTTAGGGCTTTAAGTTTATGATTTAGGCTTTAAGACTCAGGGCTTATGGGATAAAGTTCAAGGTCAAATTTGGGGTTTGACTTCATGCTGAGATTTGGGTTCAGGTTTCATGACTTGGAGGTCTGGTTTAGGGTTTGGGTTCGTGGTTCAGGGCTTGGATCCAGGGCTCAGGTACAGGCTTTGGGTTCCATTCCAGGTTTGGGATTCAGGGTTCTAGTTTGGGCTTTAAGGTCAGCTTAGGTTTCAGCGTTGGTAGGGTTTAAGGTTAGGTTTAGGGATGACACATTTTTTTCAGTTGTCATCATGGACAAAATAATTCTATCTGAAGTTTCTAAGTCAGAAATGTATTTCATCTGGGGGCGCCTGGGTGGCTCCGTGTGTTAAGCCTCTGCCTTGGGCTCAGGTCATGATCTCAGGGTCCTGGGATCGAGCCCTTCATCAGGCTCTCTGCTTGACCGGGAGCCTGCTTCCCCATCTTTCTCTCTGCCTGCCTCTCTGCCTACTTGTGATCTCTGTCTGTCAAATAAATAGAATTAGTAAAATCTATTATATGATCTTTTACAAACCATTTCCTATCTTTGCATTTCTTGTGCCAAGACAGACAGGGGTTATTTAAAACCCTGAAGAGAGTGCTCTTGCTTTTAAATTGCCTGTAACCTTCGTGTAATAGATTTATGATTGATAATAGATTTAGTTAAAATATAACTATTTAAAATATTTACTCTCAGTAAACGATTTCAACCTATGCTCATTTAAGTAACTTGGTGCATAATCCCTTTTCTATTAAACCATAGTGCAAGGACCAATGCAGCGTTTCCAGGAGAACCCCAAGCTATTTTTCTAGAATGGCTGTATGCTATATATGGCGTCCTGTTTTCACTCCCTTTGTGGAGCACCTACCCTGGAGGTCATGTAATAACCAATGACCAAAAAAACAAACAAGAAACCCAAACATCCAGGTCGAAGTGCCATCCCTGCCTGGAGTGGAGGAAACTGCTCAGACAGATCCCAGGCAGGCATCTCAGCCCAGGCCTGTGTTGGGGAAGCTGGTTCCTGGCTTTGGGCGCAAACTGGAAGCCAGCAAACTGACCCAAGAGTGCAGCCGGCGTTTAGGACTGATGATCTTTTGGCAGCCAGGCTGCGCGTGGACACCCGCTCAGGGAGCCAGGCTAGGCGGCTGCCCAGCGCAGGCGCTGGCAATGCAGCAGCATGCCAGGGCTTAGCCCCGCACCCCAGCATGGGCTCCGGCCTCAGAAGTGAGGGGGTGGGTCCAGCGTAGAGAAGGGTCTTTGCTAATTTCCAAAGCTGGAAGTGAGCTCTCAGAGGACTCAGGAGGGAGGGGGGCGGGGGCGGGGGCGGGTCGGGGGCGGCCGGGAGAAGGGGCTTTGCTAATTGCCCAGGCGGGAAGGAGGGGCGCGCAGCGCCAGGGTGCTGTGCTGCAGCCCATTCGGGACTGCAGGACCCACCATACTCGCTGCCCCTGCACTCTCATGCTCCAGCCTAGCCCATGAGGCCGTGGTGTCCTGTTCCCGTTCCCGCCGCCTGCTGCCCCTCCCCGCCCAATGGCTTCTCTGGAGGACAGGTAAAGTGACACCACGACGCGCCCTCACCTGAAGCAGAAAACGCGGTCCAGAAGCTGGGCGTGGGATGTTTGGGCCCCAGCCTCCCGCCAACCCCAGGGCACCAGGACCACCCCAGACGCTGTGCCACACCCTGTCCGCAGGGGGTCAGGCCGGGACAGCGCCACAGGAGGTACCCCGCCCCCGCCAGAGGGCAGGCTAGCCCCCATAGTTCGGCACCCCCACGCGCTTTTCAGAGCCTCCTGCCATTTCCAGGGCACCCAGAACCCAGAGAGTGAGGCCTTGGGTGCTTTCTAGAGACAGATTCAAGGCAATTTTTCGACTTTGGGACTCAGAGTTAACATAGTTTTCATTTGTGATTATTATTTTTTGTGGGTGCCATAGCTTTTCTTTTGACCTATGGTTGTTTTCACTCCCGGTTCTGAAGAAGCCCCTAAATCCTAACCCTGTTGAGGACTCTGAAAGCTCTCAGAGCAGCAGTGCTGGGGGACAGTGTGGACACATGTTTTGGTTTCTCCTCTGGCCTGCTTCTGTGGCAGCCCCGCTCTACCTCCTCAGACTTCAGAGCAATATCTGAACAAGTGGAGAAGCGACCAGGGGGTCAGGAAGGTGGCCACCGAAGAGTGACTTCTCTGGAGGGTGGCTGAGCTAGCAAGTGAGCATGTTAGTCCAGCTCTGCCTGCATTCAGTATGGAGCTGAACAGGGGCCAGGGAAGGGGAGGAGGAGCAGAGAGCAGGGACAAAGGGACCAAAGAGGAGATTCAGATGAAGGGAAGTAATGGGGAGGAAAGAGAAGAAACTCTAGAAGACAGGTATGTAGAAAGGAAAAGGGATGAAGTGGGTATTGGGAAAGGGCACCACCAGGGAAGGAGAGAGGGGAAGGAAAGAGGGAGGAAGAGAGGAAAGGGGAAAGGGAGAAGGGAGGAGTCAGCATGCCAGGGCTCCCCCTGCATCTGAAGAAGAGGTGGCTGCTCCAGCTTGTCAAACAGGGTGCTCACTCTTTGGCCCCAGTTTCTGCTCCCAGTGCTACTGGGCTTTTCAAGGAAGGCAGGCTGTCCCTTGGGACCTACTGGAGCCCACTGGAGCCCACAGGAGGGTGGGAGAATTAAGATGCCACCGGGTACTGTCCTGAGCTGCTCCCAGCCACCAGCCTCACCACATGGTGCAAGAGGGACCCCAGAACAAAGGAAGGATACAGGCCAGCATGTCTCCTGGTGGCCCTGGGCACTTAGCTCATCGCAGTGAACCACACGGCCTCCTCAACCCACGCTTTCAAAGCCTCCTTCTTCGTTTCTGGCTTTCATGTCTGTAGGAACATGAGCCAGATCTAACTCATCTCCGACAGACAATTCTGACTCACCCCGTGTCAGATTTTTATGAGTGGCTGTGATAGAGTAAGATAGCAATGCTCCAACAAACGGACTGTTTCCTCCCACTTGACCTCAACAGTCTTATACATTTTCTTAGCGAAAACATCTTGTCTCCTTCCATTAAGCTCATAACGTGGTCTAGGAGTATACATGCGCCTTCGGTAGATGCGAAGCGATACAGAGGTCTTTTTTTTTTTTTTTTTAATTTTACAAGGTAAAGTCAGTGAACACATCCAACTTGACCAATACGTCTCTAAAATGTCAATCCAGGCAAAGCTTTTTCTGCCTACAGTTTGGAGCCTACGTGGTGACATTTTTAAAATGCTTTCAGTCCCTCAGTGAGGCTCTTAGAAGCTAGCCAGGGCTTACTACGTGCCAGGCACTGTGTCAGGTGTTGGAGCTAAAGGGAAAGAGAGCTTGGAGGCTAGCTGGGGAGGGACATCCATGACACAAGCACAGCTAGAAACGGAGGCCAGTGCTAGAAAAGAGAGAGCAGGCTGCATGGAGAGTGTGTACCATGGGGCTTGTGAGCTCACGAATAAGTGGGAGTAACTGGAGTGGGGAGATGGGGGAGAGAAGAGGGTCTTCCCATCAATGGGAATCACCTGTGCTTGGAGGCAGGTGCCATGAGAGGTCTCCACAGGAAGAAGGAGGCAGTGTGGTTGAAGGGCAGAGAGATGGGGCAGAACAGGCATCAGTCAGTTGGAGGGGTATGAATAGACTGATGGGAGGATTATGGGTGCCTTTGGAGGACTGAGAATTTGTTAGAAGATCAGTGCAGATTTCTATGGAGACAAATGCCAGGAACTGATAGGTCTTTGAAAGGTCACTCTGGCTGCCTTTTGGCAAAGGGGTTGGTAAAAGGCACTTGCAGGTGTGAACACACCAGGTGGGAGGTGAGTGCAGGAAATCGGGTGAGGGAGCATGGGAACTTGGTCCCGGGGTATATAAGGGAGAATAGCCTTTAAGGAGTTCCACAAATTGGCACCAGCTGTGGCTTCATTACAGAGCTGGAAGGGGGAGGTGGGTGTGTCCTGGAGGTTACAGAAATTACATGAGAAAGGGAAGTCTTTTTAGATCTCTTTTTCAACTAGAGGAACTCTCACCTTATTGATAGAATTCCAGAGTGGGAACCAATGATATGAGGACATCTTTGAAATGTCTGAATATGTTCTTCGACATCTTTGCAAGTGACGAGGAGACCTTGACCTTAGGAGGCCTTGGCCCTCTTTGTAGCCAGAAAGATTTCACCTACAGATTTGGGTTCTCCCTTTTAAAGTCAAGGAGTCAGTCCTTCCAAAGGACACCTCCTATCATTTTACCCTCTCATCATACCTCACGTGCTGGCATCTCCAAGACCCTCTGTTCCAGGTTGAGAGTATCCACTTTGGCCGGGCTGGTCTTGCCAAGAACACCACCACAGGAAATCTAGAGCCTGTAGTGCTATTAATAACATCATCTAAGACTGTGTTTGCTGCCCTCTTGGCCTCTTCCCACCATGACTCACTGAAGCTTTTTACACATTGTATCCATTATGCTATAGTTCCCAAAGGTCATCTTCTCTAGTGCCATTAGTTTTTAGGGGAACAGGCAAACCTTAAACTTGTCCCCCTTAATTGGATCCCTGTGCCCCCACAATCTCTTTGAATGCCTTTCACCATGATCCTTGAATGAGATCTGAGACCACTGCTGGTACCTAACACTTCTTGGCACCTTGTCTGCTAGGTTCTTGGAAGAGGAGGTGGCTATGGAGGTGAGTGGGAATGGGAGTGGGAGGATTTCTCCCTTCACTTCCCTTTTTGTGTTTTCAAATAATGGGTTTTGAGGGGGAGGGAAAGGTTAACCAGACCATTTATTTTCCATCTCCCATCGATAAAATGTCACACAGGAGAGAGGTGGCAGAAACGCACTTTCAGGTTAATTTTTTTACAAGGAAGATTGACTTATGAACCTACTTTGTTATTCCCTTTCATTCAATTTCCCTGTACCTCCTTTTCTATGAAGCGTAACGGTAACCCATTATTATTTTTATTGTTGGCACGTGCTTTGTGAACCATAAAGTGTACGCTATAAATGGGAGCGCTTTTCTTTGTTTTTTTTTTTTGTAGTTTACGAAAAACTAATATTTTTTAAATTAATTTTTTATTTATTTTCAGCATAACAGTATTCATTCTTTTTGCACCACACCCAGTGCTCCATGCAAGCAGTGCCCTCTATGATACCCAACACCTGGTACCCCAACCTCCAAATCCCCCGCCCCTTCAAAACCCTCAGATTGTTTTTCAGAGTCCATAGTCTCTCATGATTCAGCTCCCCTTCCAATTTCCCCCACCTCCCTTCTCGTCTCTAACTCCCCATGTCCATGAAAAACTAATTTAAAAACATTCATCCACCAGAGTACCCAAAGGGCTCCCATATAAACTATCTGTCGTTACATTATGTCCCGATGTGGAGCTCGATCCCAGGATCCTGAGATCATGACCTGAACTGAAGGCAGAGGCTTTAACACACTGAGCCACCAGCCCCAATGTATTCTCTTCAGTACCAGAATTTGTAACCAATTGACAGATGAAAAAGGAGGCAGTCAAGTGAAAAACAATAGGTCTTAGACCTGCAAGAAATTTGAATTAGATGAATTCAGCTACTCAGGCACTGTTTCACATTTTCAGATCTCTGCAGAAAAGGGGTTAACCTTTTTACAGCATGTAAAAGAGAAGACTATAACACATACTATGTGTAAGCATGTAAATATCAAAAAATATCCCATTAGATGCTAAGACACACAGGGCCTATATTTTCTCTCAAATTCATGAATATGTAGGAGCAATAAGTGAGAAGTGAATGTATACTCTTCACTTCGAAGTCTTTTAGAAATCTAAAATATGACTTTCTATGGTTTGTGTCTCCATATTCCTTTATTGCCAGTTTGAACAAATCCACATGCTTTGATTCAAAGGTAATAAATTCCTCTTATTTGGAAACATGATGTTTATTTTTATTCTCTCACCCTTAGCAGGTGGTTTCATTTTAGCACACTTCAGAGTTATAATTTCATGCTTATTAAAAACATTTATTATGATCTACATAGATGAATGAAACTTTTATTTTATTAAATTATTTGACAAAAAATCTGTTATTTTTAAAAATGTATTTCCTTTAGGGTTATTTTAGAGCGTTCAGAGAGGATCTAGGAGTGTGGTATTATGTAGTTTTTAAGTAGGTATGAAATGGTTATTTATAGGATTGTTTCTTTAAGGCTTATGTATATTGTCCATTATATGCTATAAAATATTTTGAAAGTAAATTTAAGGTATGTTTTACATAGTTTATTTTTTGGAAATAAATATTGAAATGACTTGTGAAATTCAGTATATTCTCAACATTAATTTATTTTGAAATTTACCAGTTGTCTACTGAACTATTATATGGCAGATATTACTTCAGACTACACTGGTAAATGAAATACTTGGCTTTGTAGAACTTTTATTTTAATGGGTTAAACAATTCAAAGCTATAAACCTTAATAAAAATGGCATAGTGCATTCAAAAAGGATGAGTACAATGGGGAAAAAGAAAAACTCGATCAGGGTGAGAAAAATCAAGGTTGCTAGGCAGGGGATGGGGAGTTAAAATTTTTAATAGGAAGATCAGGGTAGTTACAATGAAGCTGACAATTGAACAAAGGTATGGAAAGGTGATGAATTTGCCCAGAACTATCAGCAATAAGGTCACTCCAGACAAAGGAATTGGCTATCTTGAAGGCCATAAGGTTGGATCATGCCTGGCATATCTGAGGAATAGCAAGGAGGCCACTGTGAGTGACTGAAGAGTAGCAGGGAAAGAGGTCACAGAGGTTAAATGAGTGGCTAGATCATGTAAAGCTTAGAAGTCATTGTAAAATTCTGGCTTTTATATTTGGAAACTTACTGTGTGATAGAATTTCTGCTAATAACTGAGAGTTCAATTGTCCATAAAATTTCAAGGACTCTTATTCTAGTAAGACAGAATGAAGAGAAAGAGTTCATATTTACACATGGTGTAACAAATGCTCAGAGATACAAGTGTAGGAAGCTATAGGATCACAGAAGAAGGCACTAAAATCACACCAATATATTTGATGACTGTGACTATATATAAATTTGTATTTTCTAGATTTTTTATAGTCATGGAATCACACTGTATATACTATTCATTGCCTGGCTTTTCTTTTCTCAGCATCATTACTTTGAGAATCTCCAATTGTAAATAGTTCATTTTGATGTTGAATAGTAATCTCTTTAATGAATAGATCATAATTTTTCTTTGCTCTATGGATGGACATTGATGAACATTTCCACTGTTTTCAATTCTTAAAAATAAAGCTGCTATGAAATTCATATACAAGTCCCTGTATGAACATAGGGTTTGTTTCTCTTGGTTAAATGCCTAGAAGTAAAATGGCTATTTTTGTAACTGCAACATATTTTGCATTTAAAAAAATTTTCAAACTATTTTCCAAAGTGGTTGTATCATGATATATGCCAACAACAGTTTAGATTTTTTGTTGCTTCTCAATCTAGCTCAGACCAAGTACAATTAGCCTTTATAATTTTAGCCATTCTAATAGATATGTAAGCATGTCTCATTATGATTTTAATTTGTATTTCTTTAATGTCTAAATGTTGAGAAATTTGTCATGTGCCTATAAGCCATCCATATACTTTTGGTGACATGTCTCTTCCATTATTTCCTTCACATGTAAAATTGGATACTCTGTTTGGTTATTAGTAAGGTTTTTTATTTTTATTCATATTTAAATAATCAGAGTAGATGTCCATTATCAGATATGTAATTTGGAAATCGCTTGTCCATCTTTACAGTTTCTCAATGGAGCTTTGATAGCTGTGTCTTTCAAGAAATATGCTACTTCTTTCCTGGTACACGGAGGTATGACTAGAACATTATCAATGTTGACCTTTGCAAAGAAAATCATGGCTTAAGATATATGTAGTCTGCAGTTGTTGGGAGTGTTCACCATCCTTGCCTCTAACTCATCTCTCACTGCCCACACATTCAGATATAGGGGAATATTGATTGACAAAATATTAATTGCCAAATAACACTAGTTGGAGAATAAGAAAAATGCAGGCACCTGATTATATAATATTACATAAATAAAATGTGTTTTTATAAGTGCTATTAGAAGTAAATTCCTCTATACTTTAATCACACAGAATGATGGAATCCTAGATTTTTTTTTCTTGTATTTACTAAGAAAATGATCATGCCTCAAGTATATTAAAATGGAATAGGGAAAATTAAAAATTGTTTTAAGATGATTTGCGTGTGTTGTGCATATGTGAGAGAGAAAGTGAGAGAGAAAGATAAAGAAAAAGAGAAAGGGAAAGACAGAGAGGTGGCTGCAGTGAATTGATGAGTTGGAGGATAGATTTTAAAGTTTTGTCTTTTGCTTTCTACATTTCTTTTTCCTTAGGTTCAAGAGAACAATCAGTAATATCTCAGAAGCCTGCTGGTAACATCAGCAGAAAGAATTAGAGGTTCCCAGAAAATTAAGATGACATATAGTTTTCCTGACATAAGAAAAGTCATTTTTTGTCCCCAGCTATTTTCAATGATCTATACCCCACCTGTGTACTTGCCCAAGCACACTTCTTCCAAAACTTCCTGGGAGGTTCTTACAAAGAAATGCAAAAACCTCACTCCTTAAGGATTTTGAGGGAACAAGGCAATGGGAAAACTAACAGTCACCACCAGACCAGGAAATAGCCTAAGCTATTGAGACAATAAATCAGTGGCAAAACTCCTAGTGCTATTTCAAAAGCAATCAAGGCCTTGCATTCCTTGTCCCAGAAAATGAGCCCAAGACCCCATCTAGTTTCTATCTGCTCTTGAAGCCTGCAGAGTCCCTTTCCCTTGTCCAACAGTTACCTCTGCTTTATTCTAACGTTGAAGTTTCTGCCCTCGGTGGAATACAAGCTTCATTCAGGTGAACATGCAATACATATTGCACAAATACATATGTGGATGTGCATGCAGCCACAACCTTATGACCAACCATACATGGAATAATAAAACTCTCCCTTCTGAGTATTCATCTTAAATACTAAATAAAAATCTCTCTCCTGTTCAAACAGTCAAGGCTTTGGAACGTATTCCCTGTGATCTCCTTGTATGTTGTAAACAAAGATTCCTTTGTTTGACAACTCCACCTGTTTCTGTGATTCACCAAAGACTGACCTCAGTTAGGTCAGTTGCTGTAATGGCTTTCACTACTCTGATTCTACCTCTGCAAGTCTCCAAATTTAACTATTTTTTCTCCCAATTCCGCATGTTCTTGGCTTTAAACTGCAACTCTGAAGAGAAGATTTGCTTGTTTAAAAAAAAAATCAAGAAAAGGGAGTAGTAGTCAACATTGTTACTTTGAACTTCCTGCCCTACGGGGCTCTCCTGTTCTTTCTCTTTGACTTCCTGGACTAAAATGACAGAAATTTGGCAATACATCACTCCCCAATCCAGATTACTGCCAGAACAGTTTATACTCTTAGAAAAATATTAGTTTAAAAGATCACATAATTAAATACTTAAGCATGTAGTGTAATATAGTGGTTTACAAGAAATATATTTTGGTCATCTGAATATTTGGTTTTCAACCATGGCTACTGACTCACAGCTCCTAAAACTCTTGGGATTTCCTGTGATAAGGGTGAGAGAGGTGTGTTTTGTTCTGTTAATGAAGTGACCTTCAGACCTCACTCAAGGCAAGGGCTGTTTGCCTGAAGGACCAACCACTTGGTGAAAGCCTTCACAACTTTTTGCCCAACGTGCCTCCCCTTCCTCCCAATACAGGATTATCTGGGGAGGGAAGAGGATCTGGAGATTAGATCAGCAAATGACAATGATTTAGTCAGTCATGATTATGTCATGAAGCCTCCACAGAAAAGCTGAAAGGACTGGGTTCAGAAAGCTTTTAGTTTGTGAAATGTATGAAAAGGCAGGAAGAGTGGCAGTCTTACAGAAGGTAATAGAAGCTCTGTGCCCATTCTCCATACCTTGCCCTGTGCACTTCTTTATCTATCTATTGATTTAAATCTTCTATTATATCTTTTAATAAGCTGGCAAACATAAAGTAAGTATTTTTCTGAGTTTTGTGAGTCCCTGTAGCAAATTAAAAGAACGTAAGAAGTAGGCCACTGGGACCTCCAACCTGTAGTTGCTCAGTCACAAGCACAGGTAATAACCTGGGGCCTACAGTGAGACTGGCATCTGAGGTGGGGTTGGAGATAGTCTTGGAGGACTGATCCCTTAACTGATGAAATCTTACACTATGTTCAGGTAGATAGTGTCAGAATTTAGTTGAATTCTTGGAGATCCTGCTGTTGTCTGAAAATTATTTGGCATTGTTGGTATGATGTCCTAAAACCCAAAAAGATATAGCTACCTCAAAATAAGAATACGGTTGACAGCTTATATATAATAAGTGAGTATTTCAGGGATTTAAAATATACCCAATAAATAATGTAAGGAAATAAGGAAAGATTTTGAAATAAAAACAAGAATAAGAACCTAGTGGTACTAATAGATTAAATATATGTAATCTAGTTGAATTAAGAATACAATGGATAGAATACGTAATGGATTCAATAGAGATAAGAAGTCACTTAAGGATATAGTCATCTGGATACCAGCAAAGCATTAAAATTATCAATATAAAAGAGGTGTAAGATGTAGGTGATGTGTGTGGAACAAAAGCTAGAGAAGAAATTAGATTTCCTTACTACTCATAGCCTGTTGACAAGTCCTTGAAGCTCCTCTGGGGACTCAGCTGCTTCCATGTGGACACATCCACTCAGGGCAAAAAGCATTCTTAGTCCACCCCCCAGGATACTGAAAATCTACTTTCACATGTAAAAATTACTTTGGAAACTTCTTTATCTCTACTCCCCACCCCTGCCCTCAAGATATACATTGGCAATCATCTCCCAAGCATATACCCACTGATACACATCAGAAGAGTCTCTTCCCTGAGTTTTTACTAAATAGTAATAAATGACCTTTCCCTAACAATAGCTAGCCCCCTCAAGGTCCTGGAAACCTTGTTTATAAAATACCTTGGAGGCTTGTGCTATCCCTAACCTCCTCCCAAATTGAAAGTATATAATCAGCCACTCTTCATGACCCTCTCTCTCTACTCCAAATAAATAAATAAATATTTTTAAATAAAATAAAATAAATGACTTTTTTTAAATGAAAGAAGAAAAAGGAAAGAAATATTTGAATATTAATGTACATCTATTTCTCAAGCATAAAATAGTCAAGACACTGGATTAAAACTTACATACAAGAAAAGAAAGAAAATATTCATAACTAGAGTTGACTCTATGAATCCCAAACTAGGGCATACATACCAAAGACACACAAAAAAAATCACAAGTGTTAGAGAGAAAAAAAATAATTCATTAATAAAGAAACAAGAATCAGACTGACAGAAATTTTTAAATAACATCAGATATAAAAAAGAATGAAGTAATAGCTTTATTATCTTGAAAAAAAATCACAAATGGAAACATTTAGATCCTTATAAAATGTCATTGGCATAGGAAGGCATAATAAAAAAAATATTTTCAGGAATACAGACCACAGATAATTTGCCTTAATTTGTGTAGGCAGCACTTAAATACTAATATTATTTTAACAGTTAAAATATACTCTATGATCTTTGAGGTTGGGGAAAAGAGGATGACCAAGTCATCTTGAAATAATTCAGTTTTATGAAAAAAGTAAAAAGATAAAAAAAAAAGACTTGTAGAAAAGAGAGATAAAACATATGCATAATAAAAATAAATAAATAAATAAACAGCTGGAGTGCCTGGGTGACTTAGTCGGTTCAAGTGTCTGCCTTCAGCTCAGGTGATGATCCTGGTATTGAGCCCTGCATCAGGCTCCCTGCTCAGTGGAGAGTCTGCTTCTCCCTCCCATTGAGAAAAAAAAAATTGACTTATTTATTTGAGAGAGATAATATTTAAATTTTACTTATTTATTTGAGAGAGAGTGAGAAAAGAAAAACATGCACACAGCAGAGGGAATAACAGAGGGAGAGGGAGAAGCACGCCACTGAGCAGGGAACCCCCTGCGGGGCTCTATCCCAGGACCCGGGTATTATGACCTGAGCTATAGGTAGACACTTAACTCAGGTACCCCAATAAATACAATCTTTTAAAAAAAATAAATAATAATAAAAGTAAATAATATTTCAGATAGTATGATTTTTTTAATGTAAGACTTGGTATAAAAACAGGATGACATACTTGTCTAATTATAGCAAAAGACTTTGATAAGTTTAGATGCAGTAGTACATAAAAAATTTAACTTCTTTCATTAACTGATAATTTAATTAGATTAAATTAAGAGACATCAAAATTTAGAGAATCTAATAGTCCTGATCTATTAATAAATGTAGCCATCCTGACCCCAAAACAAGAGTCTTCAGTAAGTATATAAGCATAAGTTGAACATTTACACAAACAGGCCATTATTTAGGCCAGAAGTATATGCCAATAAATTCCTAGAGTTAAATATCAGGCTATATTTTCCAAGAATAAGGCAATAAAATTAGAAAACAATGACCAAAATATTAAATTCATATAATTGGAAGTTAACTTCATACCTAAAAAGAAATAATACAGCTAATTCAGAAATTTTTAGAATTACAGTACTTTGGTAATATCAACTATCAAAATGAGTAACGGACAGATGGGGCTAGCAAGAGACTCGTGGGAGGATTAAATCATGGGCCCCTGTATCTCATGTGCAGTAGAAGCAGTGGATTTGGAATTTCAGTTTTTCCACAACGTTCCACCACAAGCTGGTTAGAACTGTGCAAAAGCAGGAAGGGAAGCCCCAGTAAAGTGGACTGGGGATGCCAGAAGGGGAGGCTGGAAGGGGGCGCCTGGTGCTCAGTGCCCATTACAGACCCCACATTGCAATCCCCCACAGGAGAGACTCACCAATTTTAGGCCCCACAGGGGAAGCTGGAGGTTCATCTCCTGACTTTTTGTAGGAGCTTTGCAGCTCAGCTGGTGAGAATTCTCCATCACCCTGCCTTTCTCCAAGGGACTTTCCTTCAAGCACCCTTCCCAACTTCTTCCTCCTCCATGAAATAATGTTCCTCTCCTTTGTTTCTCGCACTTGCCTGTGATGGGACCTTAGCTTGCTCAGCCCAGAATGCCATTCTCTGCTCTTCCCAATTAAACCCATGCTGCTGGTCAAATAACTGGCAGATTAAGTTTAAGGCCAATCGAACTAATAAATTCAAGAACTTGCAAGGAACAAAATCAATAAGCACAAATTAGTGGCACTCCTAGGTGCTCGGAAGGACCCATCAGAAAGAGACAGCTGAGAACGATCTCATTTACACCTGCATCCAAGATAGCAAGATACCCAGGAGGCCCCTGAACCAAGAAAGTGACAGCCCTGCAACAATGACGACAGACAGGGAGGGGTACACACGGAGATGGGGAGGCACTGTGCTCAGGGAAGAACCCACACTGGGAAAATACCTACTCTCCCCAAAACCGGCTACAGAGTCCTCACTCTGGCTCCCGAATTTCCAGACTCGGCGCAAGCCTGGAGTGGGTGTGGACACGGGAAGGACCCCGCAGGGCTGAGGTGGGGAGAGCACAAGCACCAAAGAAGGCAGACGCTCCTTGACTGCAGACCATCTGAGGAGCCCCAGGAACCCAATCCGCGAGCACACAAACACAGACAAGGACCAAGGATCACCCGAGCCCAGAAAGTGGGGACCCCACAGCCCCGCGCACAGCACAGCAGGAGGCCACGTCTCCTCACACAAAACGACGGAAGCCCCAGTGTCTACACAGGGCGCCCTTTCTCTGTGGGGTCCTGAGACCACGAACCCCTTGACAGTCCACTAAGGGACTTCTCCTCATCTCCTCCAGCGTCTGGTCCTTAGGAGGTTGGACTGCTGCCAGTGTGGGCGCGTCCTCCACAACGGGTCCGGTCAGTGTGGATGCAGAGCCACACCCTCCTCAGCTTGTCCTGTCAGGGTGGGAGGCGCCCCACATTCTCCAGAAGTCTCCACAGTGGGTCCTGAAAAGGCAGGGCTCAGGTCCCAGCTGTGGCTGTGCAGCCTGGGCTCAGGGCGGGAGCTGGGGTCTGGCGCCCTCTGCAGGCGGTGCAAGGCAGTGCAGGACTGTGGGAGCTCACCCTTCAGTGGAAGGTCCTGCTCCCTCCTGGGGTCCAGCTGACGCCATTTCATTCCGGAAATTCAAGGTGCATGGAGCCCAATACCCCCCAACTCCCCCCCAAATAGCTAAGGAACAATGAATTGGAAACAATGTGGAATTACAACAGTCCTTGACCCAAACAGTGTCACTGAACATGGCCCTGATGCGGACCCACACTCTGACCTCAACTTGGTCTCAAGCCTGGACCCTACCCTAATCCAAGACCCTAACCCTAGCCCCCAACCCAAACAATGTTCACAAAAATCAAGAGGTAGAAACTGCAAATATCCATCAATGGCAAGTGCATAAGCAAAGTGTGGTAAAGGGTTTGAATTTGGGTTCAGGTTCAGGTTCTAGTCAGAGTTCTAATCAGGCTTTGGGTTTAGTGTTATGGTGAGGATTTAGAGTGAAGGACAAGGGAACAGAGTTATAGTTTAGGGCTTTAAGTTTATGATTTAGGCTTTAAGACTCAGGGCTTATGGGATAAAGTTCAAGGTCAAATTTGGGGTTTGACTTCATGCTAAGATTTGGGTTCAGGTTTCATGACTTGGAGGTCTGGTTTAGGGTTTGGGTTCGTGGTTCAGGGCTTGGATCCAGGGCTCAGGTACAGGCTTTGGGTTCCATTCCAGGTTTGGGATTCAGGGTTCTAGTTTGGGCTTTAAGGTCAGCTTAGGTTTCAGTGTTGGTAGGGTTTAAGGTTAGGTTTAGGGATGACACATTTTCTTCAGTTGTCATCATGGACAAAATAATTCTATCTGAAGTTTCTAAGTCAGAAATGTATTTCATCTGGGGGCGCCTGGGTGGCTCCGTGTGTTAAGCCTCTGCCTTGGGCTCAGGTCGTGATCTCAGGGTCCTGGGATCGAGCCCTTCATCAGGCTCTCTGCTTGACCGGGAGCCTGCTTCCCCATCTTTCTCTCTGCCTGCCTCACTGCCTACTTGTGATCTCTGTCTGTCAAATAAATAGAATTAGTAAAAGCTATTATATGATCTTTTACAAACCATTTCCTATCTTTGCCTTCTCATGTGCCAAGACAGACAGGGATTATTTAAAACCCTGAAGAGAGTGCTCTTGCTTTTAAATTGCCTGTAACCTTCGTGTAATAGATTTATGATTGATGATAGATTTAGTTAAAATATAACTATTTAAAATATTTACTCTCAGTAAACGATTTCAACCTATGCTCATTTAAGTAACTTGGTGCATAATCCCTTTTCTATTAAACCATAGTGCAAGGACCAATGCCGCGTTTCCGAGAGAACCCCAAGCTATTTTTCTAGAATGGCTGTATGCTTATATATGGCGTCCTGTTTTCACTCCCTTTGTGGAGCACCTACCCTGGAGGTCATGTAATAACCAATGACCAAAAAAACAAACCAAAAACCCAAACATCCAGGTCGAAGTGCCATCCCTGCCTGGAGTGGAGGAGACTGCTCAGACAGATCCCAGGCAGGCATCTCAGCCCAGGCCTGTGCTGGGGAAGCTGTTTCCTGGCTTTGGGCGCAATCTGGAAGCCAGCAAACTGACCCAAGAGTGCAGCTGGCCTTTAGGACTGATGATCTTTTCGCAGCCAGGCTGCCCGTGGACACCCGCTCAGGGAGCCAGGCTAGGAGTCTGCCCAGCGCAGGCGCTGGCAATGGGGCAGCATGCTAGGGCATAGCCCTGCACCCCAGCCAGGGCTCAGGCCCCTGGAGTGAGGGGGCAGGGCCGGCGCAGAGAAGGGTCTTTCCTAATTTCCAAAGCTGGAAGTGAGCTCTCAGAGGACTCAGGAGGGAGGGGGGCGGGGGCGGGATGGGGGCGGCCAGGAGAAGGGGCTTTGCTAATTGCCCAGGCGGGAAGGAGGGGCGCACAGCGCCAGGGTGCTGTGCTGCAGCCCATTCGGGACTGCAGGAACCACCATACTCGCTGCCCCTGCGCTCCCACGCTCCAGCTTAGCCCCAGAGGCCTTGGTGTCCCGTTCTCATTCCTGCCGCCTGCTGCCCCTCCCTGACCCATGGCTTCTCTGGAGGACCCTCTGCTCACAGGTAGAGTGACACCTCAACGCGCCCTCACCTGAAGCAGAAAACGCAGGACAGGAGGGGGGGGGTGGAGTGGTCGGGGCCCAGGCAACCGCCAACCCCAGGGCACCAGGACCACCCAGGACGCCGCGCCACACCCCCTCCGCAGGGGGTCGGGCCAGGACAGCGCCACAGGAGGTACCCCCCGCCCCCCGCCAGCGGGCAGGCTAGCCCCCATAGTTTGGCACCCCCACGTGCATGTCAGAGCCTCCTGCCATTCCCAGGGCACCAAGAACCCAGAGAGTGAGGCCTTGGGTGCTTTCTAGTGACAGATTCAAGGCAATTTTTCGACTTTGGGACTCAGAGTTAACATAGTTTTCATTTGTGATTATTATTTTTGTGTGGGGGCCGTCGCTTTTCTTTTGACCTATGCTTGTTTTCACTCCCGGTTCTGAAGAAGCCCCTAAATCCTAACCCTGTTGAGGACTCCGAAAGCTCTCAGGGCAGCAGTGCTGGGGGACAGTGTGGACACATGGTTTGGTTTCTCCTCTGGCCTGCTTCTGTGGCAGCCCTGCTCTGTCCTCCTCAGACTTCAGAGCAATATCTGAACAAGTGGAGAAGCGACCAGGGGGTCAGGAAGGTGGCCACCGAAGAGTGACTTCTCTGGAGGGTGGCTGAGCTAGCAAGTGAGCATGTTAGTCCAGCTCTGCCTGCATTCAGTATGGAGCTGAACAGGGGCCAGGGAAGGGGAGGAGGAGCAGAGAGCAGGGACAAAGGGACCAAAGAGGAGATTCAGATGAAGGGAAGTAATGGGGAGGAAAAAGAAGAAACTCTAGAAGACAGGCATGTAGAAAGGAAAAGGGATGAAGTGGGCATTGGGAAAGGGCACCACCAGGGAAGGAGAGAGGGGAAGGAAAGAGGGAGGAAAGAGGAAAGGGGAAAGGGAGAAGGGAGGAGTCAGCATGCCAGGGCTCCCCCTGCATCTGAAGAAGAGGTGGCTGCTCCAGCTTGTCAAACAGGGTGCTCACTCTTTGGTCCCAGTTTCTGCTCCCAGTGCTACTGGGCTTTGCAAGGAAGGCAGGCTGTCCCTTGAGACCTACTGGAGCCCACTGGAGCCCACAGGAGGGTGGGAGAATTAAGATGCCACCGGGTCCTGTCCTGAGCTGCTCCCAGCCACCAGCCTCACCACATGGTGCAAGAGGGACCCCAGAACAAAGGAAGGATACAGGCCAGCATGTCTGCTGGTGGCCCTGGGCACTTAGCTCATCGCAGTGAACCACACGGCCTCCTCAACCCACGCTTTTAAAGCCTCCTTTTTCGTTTCTGGCTTTCATGTCTGTAGGAACATGAGCCAGATCTAACTCATCTCCGACAGACAATTCTGAACTCACCCCGTGTCAGATTTTTATGAGTGGCTGTGATAGAGTAAGATAGCAATGCTCCAACAAACGGACTGTTTCCTCCCACTTGACCTCAACAGTCTTATACATTTTCTTAGCGAAAACATCTTGTCTCCTTCCATTAAGCTCATAACGTGGTCTAGTAGTATACATGCGCCTTCGGTAGATGCGAAGCGATACAGAGGTCTTTTTTTTTTTTTTTAATTTTACAAGGTAAAGTCAGTGAACACATCCAACTTGACCAATACGTCTCTAAAATGTCAATCCAGGCAAAGCTTTTTCTGCCTACAGTTTGGAGCCTACGTAGTGACATTTTTAAAATGCTTTCAGTCCCTCAGTGAGGCTCTTAGAAGCTAGCCAGGGCTTACTACGTGCCAGGCACTGTGTCAGGTGTTGGAGCTAAAGGGAAGGAGAGCTTGGAGGCTGGCTGGGGAAGGACATCCATGACACAACCACAGCTAGAAACGGAGGCCAGTGCTAGAAAAGAGAGAGCAGGCTGCATGGAGAGTGTGTACCATGGGGCTTGTGAGCTCACGAATAAGTGGGAGTAACTGGAGTGGGGAGATGGGGGAGAGAAGAGGGTCTTCCCATCAATGGGAATCACCTGTGCTTGGAGGCAGGTGCCATGAGAGGTCTCCACAGGAAGAAGGAGGCAGTGTGGTTGAAGGGCAGAGAGATGGGGCAGAACAGGCATCAGTCAGTTGGAGGGGTATGAATAGACTGATGGGAGGATTATGGGTGCCTTTGGAGGACTGAGAATTTGTTAGAAGATCAGTGCAGATTTCTATGGAGACAAATGCCAGGAACTGATAGGTCTTTGAAAGGTCACTCTGGCTGCTTTTTGGCAAAGGGGTTGGTAAAAGGCACTTGCAGGTGTGAACACACCAGGTGGGAGGTGAGTGCAGGAAATCGGGTGAGGGAGCATGGGAACTTGGTCCGGGGGTATATAAGGGAGAATAGCCTTTAAGGAGTTCCACAAATTGGCACCAGCTGTGGCTTCATTACAGAGCTGGAAGGGGGAGGTGGGTGTGTCCTGGAGGTTACAGAAATTACATGAGAAAGGGAAGTCTTTTTAGATCTCTTTTTCAACTACAGGAACTCACACCTTATTGATAGAATTCCAGAGTGAGAACCAATGATATGAGGACATCTTTGAAATGTCTGAATATGTTCTTCGACATCTTTGCAAGTGACGAGGAGACCTTGGCCTTAGGAGGCCTTGGCCCTCTTTGTAGCCAGAAAGATTTCACCTACAGATTTGGGTTCTCCCTTTTAAAGTCAAGGAGTCAGTCCTTCCAAAGGACACCTCCTATCATTTTACCCTCTCATCATACCTCACGTGCTGGCATCTCCAAGACCCTCTGTTCCAGGTTGAGAGTATCCACTTTGGCCGGGCTGGTCTTGCCAAGAACACCACCACAGGAAATCTAGAGCCTGTAGTGCTATTAATAACATCATCTAAGACTGTGTTTGCTGCCCTCATGGCTTCTTCCCACCATGACTCACTGAAGCTTTTAACACATTGTATCCATTAAGCTATAGTTCCCAAAGGTCATCTTCTCTAGTGCCATTAATTTTTAGGGGACCAGGCAAACCTTAAACTTGTCCCCCCTAATTGGACCCCTGTTCCCCCACAATCTATTTGAAAGCCTTTCACCATGATTCTTGAATGAGATCTGAGACCACTGCTGGTACCTAACACTTCTTGGCACCTTGTCTGTTAGGTTCTTGGAAGAGGAGATGGCTATGGAGGTGAGTGGGAATGGGAGTGGGAGGATTTCTCCCTTCACTTTGCTTTTTGTGTTTTCAAATAATGGGTTTTGAGGGGGCGGGAAAGTTTAACCAGACCATTTATTTTCCATCTCCCATCGATAAAAAGTTTACCACTCCCCACTGGAAGAATTTATATCTTTCCTTTGAATCTACAGGAAAATCTCCCAAACCCAGACCACCACCATGTGGATTCAGCCATCTTCTGATTCACCTCCAGATTGTCTCCTCCTAACTGCTCAAGCCACAGGTTAAGGGCGAAATGTTCAATGCCCAAGCAGTTAAGTGGGGAACACGTTTATCTAAGCAATTGCATGCAGCTCTCTATCTGCATACAGGGGGTCTCTCCCAAGCCTTTCCAACCTCAGCAAAAGAAGACAAAGCCCCAGCAGTCTGGGGTATATATCATTCATTCATTCCTGTGTTCAACACTCATGGCGGATCCCCACCAAGACAGTGGGAGAGCAAGGACTGGAGAAATCCTGGAAGCTGAAGTCTGAGGAGGATTTCAAATTCAAGTCAGAGATGAAAGAAACATCTGGACTTGGTCCTCAGGTACATGCAGTATTCTGAACTGAGGCTAGAACCAGAGACCATTCTAATGAAAGGCCTCTACAGGTGGGCTCTCACAGGTGGGCCCCAACTCAGTTTCGTGTATATTCATTCATGAAATAGCTCTTTGGGTCAACATGCAGAAGAAAACCATTTCAGAAAACTGACAATGAGGAGAGGAAAGGGAAGCCAAAAGGTTTGTGAATGGGGAGAGAGGAGGAGCCAGGGCAGAAAACCAAGAATCCCTCCCTGCCCTCCTTGCTGCCAGGGAGGTCTGAGGGACTAGTTTCCACCTGGGATCCCAAGTCCAGAACAAAAGCAGCGGGGCCACGGCGGGGGAGGGAAGGGGGTCCTCAGCACGGGCGCATGGGGCTGCGGAAAGATGGGGGCTAGTGTGCCTGCTGGCGGGGGGCACCTCGCAAGGCGCTGTCCCCAGCCCGACCCCATGAGGACCCGGGTTTGGCGCAGCGTCCGGGGTGGTCCCGGTGCCCTGGGGTTCCGGGAGGCTGGGCCTCCACAACCTCCCTCTCCGCCCCCAGGTCGGGTCCGCGCTTTCTGCTCCAGGTGAGGGCGCGGCGCGGTGTCACTTTACCCCTGTGCAGAGGGTGGTCCGGAGAAGCCTTGGGGCTGGGAGGGGCAGCAGGCAGCAGGAGCGGGACAGCGGAGCCTCACATGGGAGCGTAAGGGCGGCGAGTCCGGTGGGTCCTGCAGTCCCGACTGGGCCGCAGCACAGCACCGCGGCGCTGCCCGCCCCTCCTCCGCCAGCCCCTCCACCTCCTCCCAGACTCTCAGCCACATCCTCTGTGAGCTCACTTCCAGCTTAGGCAATTAGCAAAGCGCCTTCTCCCCGCCGCCCTCCACCCGCCCCCGCCCCCCTCCCTCCTGAGTCCTCCGCGAGCTCCCTTTTCGCTTTGGCAATTAGCAAAGCCCCTTCTCCGCGCCGCCCCGCCCCCCTCCCTCCTGAGGCCCCGCCCTGGCTGGGGCGCGGGGGGAAGCCCCGGGGGCTGCAAGCTTTGCCAGCGCTGGCGCTGGGCAGCCTCCTAGCCTGGCTCCTTGAGCGGGTGTCCACCCGTGGCCTGGCTGCAAAAAGATCATCAGTCCTGTTAACCCTGGCTGCACTCTCCCGTCAGTTTGCTGGCTTCCTGATTGCGCCCAAAGCCATGAACCAGCTTCCCCAGCACAGGCCTGGGCTGAGATGCCTGCCCAGGATCTGTTTGAGCAGTCTACTCATCTCCAGGCAGGGATGGCACTTCCACATGGATGTTTGGGTTTTTTTTATTGTTTTTTGGTCATTGGTTATTATTACATGACCTCCAGGGTAGGTGCTCCACAAAGGGAGTGAAAACAGGATGCATGATATACCCCTCACCTCCCATGCTGTCTTTCTCTTAAATAATAAGCACTGCTGAACTATCTTAGATTCTGTACCTTCTCTCCAGCCATGAACCTATCACTGTCTTTAACTCTTGAAAACTTCATTAGACAAATTAATGTGGTGAAGGAAGCAATATGAGAAAGCCTATTAATCAGATGAGCATGGAACTGAACAAACCCTATAGATACTTTCCCTTTGATTTCTAGCCTATCAATACCTACAGTGAGTCACATACACTCAAGATTATTGTTTTTATTGTATACTTCATATATTCATTGATTTTGGACTCGTTATCATTTCGTTGAAGTGTTAAACTATGGTAATAAACAAACTTTTAATTAACTTTTCCTCCTATGATACAAATATAACTTGCACTTGAGCTTTAGCTAATTTTATGTTCTAAAATTGCCAAAACAAAATGATCAAGGTTTCTAGATTATTTACTGTCTTTTCTACTATATAATATTGTTCTATCTCTTCTGTATAAAGAAAATGAATGCTTGGGGCTCTTGGGTGGCTCAGTGTGTTAAAGCCTCTGCCTTCTGCTCAGGTCATGATCCCAGAGTCCTGGGATAGAGCCCCACATCAGGCTCTCTGCTCAGCAGGGACCCTGCTTCCCTTCCTTTCTCTCTGCCTGCCTCTCTGTCTACTTGTGATCTCTGTCTGTCAAATAAATAAATAAAATCTTTAAAAAAAGAAAATGAATGCTTGATAACTAAATGAATGCTTTACTGAACAAATTAAATATGGCAATAGCATTTTATTTTATCATGCTTCACATATTAAACAATAATATTATATCACTAGTCTACAAATAATCTACTCGCATAGTCATTTGGAAGCTTTTAGCAAAAGAATTCTTCCTCCTGATTGTAGTATAAAAGCCACAGAAATATACAGAAGACTCCTAGGATAGAAAGTTAAATCCAGTTATCCGTGATGCCTTGAGGAGGACCTGACCTATGTATGTCCTGGGATGCACTAGTAACTGTTACATGTGATAGGATTATATTTAATATATACAGTTTCATTTACTTCACAAAGGACATGTAAATTTGAGAATAAAATATTTGATGAATCTATAAAGTCTATATCTATTTGTAACTAATGTGGTAGAATTAAGATGTTAATTTGAAAAAAAATTCATTGAACACATACACATATTCAATTGTTTTTATATATATAAACAGCATTATTTATTTATGTAAATAAATGCATTGTCTGTAAAATACATTTACTTATCAATCATAAGGGTAATTTTAAGTACTAAGAATAAGAAATATGTGAAAAGATAAGTGTTCAAGAGTGCAGTTTGTGGTAATTAATACAATATGATAGGCTCATAAAAATGATATATTACTTGAACTTAAAAGCTTCTATAATTAAGCGATGACCACTTGAAATTTGTAATTAGTCTTGCTGCAGTTTTTCCTTGCACTTATTGCCCTTCCCCAGAAGTTCATTAAGAATTTCTGTGAATGTCCTTATGTTTAATCTCATTCATAGATTCCACTGCTGCTCACAAAACAAAGCCAAAAAGAGAGGTAACTCTATGTGGCACTCCATCCACAAGCAATACATTCATAAATAATTAAAAAGCTCTCTACTTCATTTGTTACCCATTCAGCTGATAATTTAAATGAGTAACTGAGGCCATTTTATCAGCACTTTTAATAGAATGCGACTCAGAAACTTCACAGTGTTATTTAAGAAGAAATGCTCACGTGTTAAGGTTTTTATTTTTTTAAATCAACAAAATAATTTTCAAATATTAAAAGCAAATGTCTCCTTTTCCTCCAAGTTTTCTTGCTATGTCAAAGTTACAAATAAATACATTAAAATCGTATTTTGAGTAGTAGATAAAAACAAAAGTTTTGAAACTGTGGGTTCAGTGTCTGGGTTAACTTGTATAAATATCTGAACTCAATGTATTTAGACTTTATTAGATTTTTTTTTTAGACTATTTAAAAATACATGCTGAGATAATGACAACATTATTTTATTCATTTTAATAAATAAATTATTTTATTTAATTATGTTTAGATATTTATTTATTAAATTAATGATTTAATATTTAATAATCTAAATTTGAAATATTTTAAATTCTAAAAATATTTATTTAATTAAATTGATATATTTAATATAAATATTTAATAAATTATTTAACCATTATTATAATTATGCAATACATTATGTATTGTGTAATAATTGCATTTTAATAAATAAATAAATGTATTATTTACATTATTTTATTTTATTTTATTTACTTGACATAGAGAGGGAGAACGCAAGCAAAGGGAGCTGCAGGCAGAAGGAGAGGGAGAAGTAGGCTCCCAGCTGAGTAGAAAGTTCAACCTGGGGTTCCATCCCACGACCCTGGGATCACCACCTGAGTCGAAGGCAGATGCTTAAGTGACTGAGCCATCCAGATGCCCAAGGCTTTGTATTCTTCGCTTCTAAATATTGATGCTCCTTCATCTCTGGAGTTAGTAAATTGATGTTGAGAATTCATATCAAAGAATTGATAGTAGCTGTTAAACAGAAACATGTAATTTAGGGGGAAAAAAAGAGCAGAAGGAAGAGAAAGGCCAAAAGTAAAAAAGCACATTAATATAAAATTTAATTAGATAAAAAAGCTGATATTCCTGAAGGGGGCTAATAAAAGAGCTGCAAAGAGCTGATAGGATTAGGAAAATTGTCCGCTCCTGGTCATTTCATAATTTTAAACTATTCCTTATTAATAAATATACTTAGTTCCAGAAACACAAGCACATAAGAACATTTCCACCAAGTTTCCTCTAACAGCATTTACAAATTAGACGTTCAAACAATGCAGTTCATTACATGTTGCATCTGTATCTTAAAGTTTAAACACTTTCTGTGACACATTTTCTAACAATTAAAATTAAAAAAAAATATATATATATACATATATATCTATGTATATATACATATACCTTATCCCTAAATGGAAAAAATATATATATAGAGAGAGAAACCTTATCCCTAAATGAAACCTTTCTTTGTTTATTAGCATAAATAGGTAAATTAGCAACAACAACAACAACAAACAGCTAATATTATAGAGGTAGGTACAATTGACCTTTTCATTCATTGCTATTTTCTAAAAATTCCTATTTTATTTTTTTCTCAAGTCTGTCATAATAATTTTCTAAATCTCCTGCCTTATTCAATTTTTTTCTTTTAGTGGAAATCTCTATTTCATATTTATTTTCTCTTCCTCCACTCTTTGCTCTAATAATTCAATGTATTATTAGATTTTCTGTTTTTCTCTTTATCCAGATATATCTTTTCTTTCTTTCTTTCTTTTTTAAATAATTTGATTTGCTGGCATTTTACATCAGTACATGCTTTCTTATGGATGTTAGAAATGTCTGTGGAACTACTAGAAGAATAAACTTTTTTACCTTTAAGAAGTTTACAGTCTAGAGTGCCTGGGTGGCTCAGTTGGTTAAGTGTCTTCCTTCAGCTTAGGTCATGATGCCAGGGTACTAGGATCCAGTCCTGCATCAGCTGCCTGCTCAGCAAGGAGTCTGGTTCTTCCTCTCCCTCTGCCCCTCCCTCTCTCTCTCTAATAAATAAATAAAATCTTTAAAAAAAAGACTTACTGAAATCTGAGACTGAATTACTAAATTCAGTCTTAATAGAAGACAGCTAAACAAAGCAATGATCACAACTGGAAAATTTAGCGAGATCATGGTTTAACATTTTTGGTTGACACAGGACCTCTTTCAGTAACAACTTTCCCTAAATATCAATTTCTTTGTAAGGCAAAAAATTTTGACAAGAAATCCAGATCCTTCTGATCATTTTCATATCAATTTAAGGTGACATCCTCAGAGTATATAATCAAATATGTAATTATTCTATCTGTTGCCTTGTATATTGCCTGTATCTTTTTCAGACTCAAAGTTCCATTGAGGTAGAGTTTTTTTTTTTTTTAAAGCAGAGATTTTTTTTTAAGTGTTTGATATATACAAGATGCTTAATAAGTGTTTACAAAGCCTATGTATTACAGAAGCCTTAAACAGGCTTTAAAATAATGTAGGTGATATTAGTGGTCATATCAAACAATTTTTAGGTTTCAGTCATGTAAATAACTACATTTCTCAGAGACAGAGAAACATACAAATGGTCTGGGTCCAGTAGGATAATGCTAGCATGTGTTGTAAATTCTTTTATATGACCTTATTCTTGCAAGAATTGGTTATGTGGCAGAAAAAAAGGTATCACTATCTTATACTTTATTATTTAAAGAGATTTATGGAAGTCTTAATTTCTTACACTACCCCTTTGTTTCAGTGGACCCAATTTCCGTGGTAATGGTGAGAGGAAAGTAGGCAATTTAGGCAGCAGCAAAAATCTCCTACAAGGCACTATAAAATAAGGCTTGTTCTAGATCATGGGTCTGTCCAAAGGGGAATGTTAAGGGGTAGAATGGATGATGGATGCATTGTGGACTTATAACTTTAAGATTAATACTGTTATGCCCCAATAATGGGTCTATGATTAAAGGAGCGAGACTGATGTAAAGCAAAGGTCAAGCAAAGCTTTATTTCATGCCAAGCATCAAGAATCTAACCGAACGTTTGGGGCCACACCTCTTATGAGAGAAGGCAACCCTTTGCTGTTTCACAGTCTAGCTTTTAAGGGCAAAGGCCATGCAGTCAGGCCTGGCCACGCACAGGTGACCAATGAGATTTTAACACACACAGGAAACTCCACAGTGAGGCTAGGTGACCAATTGAGGTTCACTTTACCCTAGTATAGACATTTGACCCAGCCTATTACACCTTGATTAGGATTAGTGCCAAAAAGGTTCCCAAAGAGCAGAGGAGTGGGGCATACTCATTAGTATCTAGGGAGACAATATGCAAACACCGCCCCACCCCTTCTGCTCATTGATGTCTCCACCTGGCCTGACCCACCCTTGTATATGGGCTTTGTTACCTGGAGCTGATTTCCAGGACTTGTTTTTAAGTGAATCCCCTGGGGGAAGGGGAGCAAGGACAGTTTAAGGGTTAACCTCAATGAAAGCCTCTTGCTAAAATATAAAAATATAAATAGGTCCTTACATTACAACAACTCAGTAGGGAAAGTCCCAGTGTGGTGATAAAAGAAGTGAGGTAACTTGCATTACACATTTTTTTTTATATTTTATTTTATTTATTTGACCGAGAGAAATCACAAGTAGGCAAAGAGGCAGGCAGAGAGAGAGCAGGACTCGATCCCAGGACCCTGAGATCATGACCTGAGCCGAAGGCAGCGGCTTAACCACTGAGCCACCCAGGCGCCCCTGCATTACACATTTTATTTTTAAAACGTGTAAGTTGTATTTTTCCGTGCCATGACATCATCCTTTATCTTCATCTCTGTCTACTAGTTTAAAACTAGTTAAACAAATTCAACTATTTTTTAAAAAATATTTTATTTATTTATTTAAGAGCAAAAGCCAGAGAGAGAGAGAGAGAGAGAGAGAGAGAGAGCATGAGCAATATGGGGCTCGATGCCAGGACTCTTGAGATCCTGATCTGAGACAAAGGCAGACACTTAACTGACTAAGCAAATGAGACTCCCACAAACTCAACAATTTTATTAAATTTTTATTTGTTGGGGTGCCTGGCTGGAACAGTCAGTAAAATATGTAAATCTTTATCTTGGGGTTGTACGTTTGAAATCCACCTTGGGTGTAGAGGTTTTATTTAAAAATAAAATCTTTAAAAATTTTTTTTTCATTTTTTTATTTAAGCCATTGTATGGCAGTGTTGATCACTATATTGTACACCTGAAACTAATATTAACCTTATTTTAACTAACTGGAATTTAAATAAAAACTTTAAAAATAAAATAAAAATAATAATCATAAAAATAAAAAAGAGGAAAAATTATTTGGCAGGCAATTTTCTTAATTGCATTATTATTTATTATTATCATAGTCTGTGTGTGTCGGTGGGAAGTGGCTGGTATTACAGTGAGTTCCATATCTGTGTTACACTGAGGTCCATGTCTGTAGTCAGTCTTTTTTTTCTTTTAGTTTATTTTCAGGGATCCAAAATTCATTGTTTATGCACCACACCCAGTGCTTCATGTAATAAATTCCCTCCTTAATACCCACCACTGGGCTCACCCAACCACCTGCCACCCTCCTCTTCAAAACCCTCAGTTTGTTTCTCAGAGTCCACAGTCTCTCATGGTTTGTCTCTCCCTCTGATTTCCTCCAGCACACTTCTCTCCATCTCCCAGTGTCCTCTACGTTATTCCTTATGTATTGATTCTTATAAGAACTTTTATTTCTTTCCCTATTCTGCTTTGCATATGCTTACCTTAGATGTTAAAATGTTATAAACCTCTCCTGCCTGGTCCATTTTCTCTCTCTTCTCTCATGATTTCTCATGCTCTCCCTGCCAACCCCACATGCCTTACAATATCTGGATATGACTAATTTCTTCCTGAGCTACTTTATTCTACTCTGCCATATGGTTGCCCTTCCCTCTTCTGTACCATAACTTCTATCCCCTGCATTTGTGCTTTAACAATACCTAATTCTTTTCACTGCATCTGTATCTTTGAGGTCAATACTCAGTAGTGCAATCGCTGGGTCATAGGCTAGCTCTATTTTACTGGAAAGAAGGGCCATATGCACCCCAGTGTTCATAGCAGCAATGTCCACTATAGCCATTCTGTTGAAAGAGCCAAGATCCCCTTCAACAGACAAACGGATAAAGAAGATGTGATCCAAGGATACAATGGAATATCACTCAGCCATCAGAAAGGATGAATACCCAACTTTTGCATCAACATGGATGGGACTGTAGGAGATTATGTTAAGTGAAATAAGTCAAGCAGTGAAAGTCAATCATCATATGGTTTCACTTATTTGTGGAACCTAAGGAATAGCATGGAGGACATTAGGAGAAGGAAAGGAAAAATGAAGTGGGGCGATTGGAAGGGGAAATGAAACATGAAAAACTATGGACTCCAAGAAACAAACTGAGGGTTTTAAAGATGAGAAGGATGTGGGGATGGGTGAGCCTGGTGATGGGTATTAAGGAGTGCACATATTGCATGGGGCACTGGGTGTTTTACACAAACAATGAATCATGGAACACTACTTCAAAAACTAATGATGTATTGTATGGTAACTAGCATAACATAATTAAAAAGAAAAGGAGGGGGACAATACCTAACACTCAATCTTTGCTAGTTTCTTGTTTACCTCCTTTTAAGAGTAAGCTCATTAGTGTTTTTTTTTTGTTTGTTTCTTTGTTTTTGTCTCAACTAAAAGAAGAAAAATAATACACATTATTTTGAAAACTTTTTCTACAGTGTACATACGTTAGTCAAGTCCACAATGTCTCATCTCTTCTTCCTCCTAACATGGCTAAGTTGAAAAACCCTTTATCTGGGAAAAGATCATTCTCCTGCCACCTTGTGTAAGATTTTGGCTTTAGCTTAGATTATCCTTTCTTTCCTTTTCTGAAAATAAGTTGAAAATATTAATAGCCTCAGTTTCTTCTTCCAAAATATGACTGCTTCTTTACCAAGTGCAAAAGCAACCCATTTTGACCATAGTAAACAGCTTGGACCTACTTTTTTTGGCTCACTGTTTTAGTGAGACAAGTGGAGTGAAGATGACACACCATTTCCAAATGTATTAATAATTGGTAGACCATACTTCTAAATTGAAGATTTGTTGCCATTAAACTACGACCAGACTCGCTATAATTACAGAGGTAAATTCTTTATATTTACTATATTTGAAATTACCATATAATACCAAAATAAAATTATGATTATGTGAAGAGTCTGTAATATTAAGAAGATGACTTTGAAATGATTGCTTATCTAAATGAAATTTCCCATTTTATAATCTTGTATAAGCTTCCGTTGTCATTTCCTATTTAAAATCTATTAGAAGGCACTCTTATTTTCCCTTAAGTGGGAAGTCAAATGTGGAACAAATTCATCCCAAAGGAACTGATTCTATATTCCACTGAAGACCAGGTGGCTTCCAAGTGGCATTTTGCCTCTTGCATATTGTTCATCTCCTACAACAAATGGGGGTATGCTCTTTAGTAAACTAATTCAACTCAATTAGAGGCATTGTCTTCAAGGGATAACATCATAGAGACTAGAATCAGAATCATACTTTTGGGAAAATTGGGCCCAGGATTTTTGTTTTGTTTTGTTTTGTTTTAAGATTTTATTTATTTATTTGACAGACAGAGACCACAAGTAGGCAAAGAGGCAGAGGGAAGGGGGAAGCAGGCTCCCTGCTGAACAGAGAGCCTGATGCAGAGCTCGATCCCAGGACCCTGAGATCATGGCCTGAGCCGAAGGCAGAGGCTTAACCCACTGAGCTACCCAGGTGCCCCTGGGCCCAGGTTTTGATGGCTTCTTTCCTCAATCTTATAAAACCTATGTGAACTCTACTGGATGCCAGAACTGCTTAAAAATATTTGGTCCCTTGTAATTTTAACCTTCCAGTATTCAATGCACCTGATCCATGTAATATCCTATAGTATTTTTGTCAAATGAAGACTCTCAAAGTGTGTTTCTTGGGAGACACTTTTCAATTGGTTGCTTACATTTCTGCATTTATTATTTGTTCTAGGCCATCCTTTGAAGATTGTTGTATTGAATAGACTTAGAAGACAGAAATAGTATCTTTTTTTTAACTTAACCTGTTGTGTTTGCAAATATTATCTGCCTCTGTTTTGATTCTTCTTGTGGGAACTGAGGCTCAGAACTGATATATAACTCCCACCCCTACACACACACACACACACACACACACACACACACAAATACTGTTAATATTCTGGCTACCTCTATTGCTGTGAATATTAAACTATATTATTTCTGAACCATGAGTCTGCGTCTTCTATCAACACCCAAGAAACTACGGCAGACTCATACACCAGCTTTCAAATAAGGGAAAATAATCTCAGATGCTTTATATTTTTTGATAGTGTTACCTACTTCTGAACATATGACTGAACACATATAAAGCTGGAGCCCTGACCATTTAGAGCTTCTTCTGTGGAAGAACTATGCATTCACTAGTAAGCAAAAGTAGTTTCATCTTTTTTTTTTCCTCCTGGACACCATTTCCTCTCTCACACTGTTGCTCAAATTGGATGGAGTCTAAGGTCCTTTGAGGAAATTTTTATTTAGTGACTCAAAATAAAATAGGAAGAGTCTAAAGTGCTAAAAATAATTCTAGATAAAAGGTATAAGATCATGCCAGAAAGGATAGTAATTTTATCTAACAACTGCCTGTTCACCCCTTATTTGTTCATTAACTAATCTCCAAATTCCTGACTAAATCCCTTTTGTAAGCCAGAATGTGAGCTAAAAACTGGGATTTTAAAAAATTTTCATTTGAAATCCAGTTAGTTAACATATATGGTTGTATTAGTTTCATGTGTACAATATAACATATAGCACTCAGTGCTCATCATGACAAGTGCTCTAATTAACCCCATCACTTATTTAATCCATCACTCCTTTCAGATCCCCTCAAGTAACCATCAGTTTGTTCTCCTTAATGAAATGTCTGTTTCTTGCTTTGTTTCTCTTTCTATGTCTTATTATTTCCCCTTTGCTTGTTTGTTTTGTTTCTTTTATTCCATATATGAGTAAAGGTATTTGTCTTTCTCTGACTGACTTATTTCACTTTTAGCATTATACTGTCTAGTTCCAACCATGTTATTGCAAATGGCAAGATTTCAGTCTTTTTTATGGCAGAATAATATTCCATTGTATATACATACCACTTATTCTTTATTTATTCATCAATTGATGGATACTTGGGCGCTTTCCATATCTTAGCTTTATAAATAATGCTGCTATAAACATTAGGGGTGCTAGCATCCCTTTGAATAAGTTTTCTTATATTCATTGGGTAAATACACACCAACAGGATTGTTGGATCACAAAGGACTTCTATTTTTAAATTTTATGGAAATTCCATACTGTTTTCAAATATGGTTGTATCAGTTTGCATCACCACCAACAGTTCACAATTGTTACTTTTTCTTTTTTTTTTTAAGATTTTATTCATTTGACAGAGAGAGATCACAAGTAGAGAGAGAGAGAGGAGGGAGCAGGCTCCATGCCTGGCAGAGAGCCTGATGAAGGGCTCGATCCCAGGACCCTGAGATCATGACCTGAGCCCAAGGCAGAGGCTTAACACACGGAGCCACCCAGGCGCCCCCAGATGAAATACATTTCTGACTTAGAAACTTCAGATAGAATTATTTTGTCCATGATGACAACTGAAGAAAATGTGTCATCCCTAAACCTAACCTTAAACCCTACCAACACTGAAACCTAAGCTGACCTTAAAGCCCAAACTAGAACCCTGAATCCCAAACCTGGAATGGAACCCAAAGCCTGTACCTGAGCCCTGGATCCAAGCCCTGAACCAAGAACCCAAACCCTAAACCAGACCTCCAAGTCATGAAACCTGAACCCAAATCTCAGCATGAAGTCAAACCCCAAATTTGACCTTGAACTTTATCCCATAAGCCCTGAGTCTTAAAGCCTAAATCATAAACTTAAAGCCCTAAACTATAACTCTGTTCCCTTGTCCTTCACTCTAAATCCTCACCATAACACTAAACCCAAAGCCTGATTAGAACTCTGACTAAAACCTGAACCTGAACCCAAATTCAAACCCTTTACCACACTTTGCTTATGCACTTGCCATTGATGGATATTTGCAGTTTCTACCTCTTGATTTTTGTGAACATTGTTTGGGTTGGGGGCTAGGGTTAGGGTCTTGGATTAGGGTAGGGTCCAGGCTTGAGACCAAGTTGAGGTCAGAGTGTGGGTCCGCATCAGGGCCATGTTCAGTGACACTGTTTGGGTCAAGGACTGTTGTAATTCCACATTGTTTCCAATTCATTGTTCCTTAGCTATTTGGGGGGAAGTTGGGGGGTATTGGGCTCCATGCAGCTTGAATTTCCGGAATGAAATGGCGTCAGCTGGACCCCAGGAGGGAGCAGGACCTTCCACTGAAGGGTGAGCTCCCACAGTCCTGCACTGCCTTGCACCGCCTGCAGAGGGCGCCAGACCCCAGCTCCCGCCCTGAGCCCAGGCTGCACAGCCACAGTTGGGACCTGAGCCCTGCCTTTTCAGGACCCACTGTGGAGACTTCTGGAGAATGTGGGGCGCCTCCCACCCTGACAGGACAAGCTGAGGAGGGAGTGGCTCTGCATCCACACTGACCGGACCCGTTGTGGAGGACGCGCCCACACTGGCAGCAGTCCAACCTCCTAAGGACCAGACGCTGGAGGAGGTGAGGAGAAGTCCCTTAGTGGACTGTCAAGGGGTTCGTAGTCTCAGGACCCCACAGAGAAAGGGCGCCCTGTGTAGACACTGGGGCTTCCGTCGTTTTGTGTGAGGAGACGTGGCCTCCTGCTGTGCTGTGCGCGGGGCTGTGGGGTCCCCACTTTCTGGGCTCGGGTGATCCTTGGTCCTTGTCTGTGTTTGTGTGCTCGCGGATTGGGTTCCTGGGGCTCCTCAGATGGTCTGCAGTCAAGGAGTGTCTGCCTTCTTTGGTGCTTGTGCTCTCCCCACCTCAGCCCTGCGGGGTCCTTCCCGTGTCCACACCCACTCCAGGCTTGCGCCGAGTCCGGAAATTCGGGAGCCAGAGTGAGGACTCTGTAGCCGGTTTTGGGGGAGAGTAGGTATTTTCCCAGTGTGGGTTCTTCCCTGAGCACAGTGCCTCCCCATCTCCGTGTGTACCCCTCCCTGTCTGTCGTCATTGTTGCAGGGCTGTCACTTTCTTGGTTCAGGGGCCTCCTGGGTATCTTGCTATCTTGGATGCAGGTGTAAATGAGATCGTTCTCAGCAGTCTCTTTCTGATGGGTCCTTCGGAGCACCTAGGAGTGCCACTAATTTGTGCATATTGATTTTGTTCCTTGCAAGTTCTTAAATTTATTAGTTAGATTGGCCTTAAACTTAATCTGCCAGTTATTTGACCAGCAGCATGGGTTTAATTGGGAAGAGCAGAGAATGGCATTCTGGGCTGAGCAAGCTAAGGTCCCATCACAGGCAAGTGCGAGAAACAAAGGAGAGGAACATTATTTCATGGAGGAGGAAGAAGTTGGGAAGGGTGCTTGAAGGAAAGTCCCTTGGAGAAAGGCAGGGTGATGGAGAATTCTCACCAGCTGAGCTGCAAAGCTCCTACAAAAAGTCAGGAGATGAACCTCCAGCTTCCCCTGTGGGGCCTAAAATTGGTGAGTCTCTCCTGTGGGGGATTGCAATGTGGGGTCTGTAATGGGCACTGAGCACCAGGCGCCCCCTTCCAGCCTCCCCTTCTGGCATCCCCAGTCCACTTTACTGGGGCTTCCCTTCCTGCTTTTGCACAGTTCTAACCAGCTTGTGGTGGAACGTTGTGGAAAAACTGAAATTCCAAATCCACTGCTTCTACTGCACATGAGATACAGGGGCCCATGATTTAATCCTCCCACGAGTCTCTTGCTAGCCCCATCTGTCCGTTACTCATTTTGATAGTTGATATTACCAAAGTACTGTAATTCTAAAAATTTCTGAATTAGCTGTATTATTTCTTTTTAGGTATGAAGTTAACTTCCAATTATATGAATTTAATATTTTGGTCATTGTTTTCTAATTTTATTGCCTTATTCTTGGAAAATATAGCCTGATATTTAACTCTAGGAATTTATTGGCATATACTTCTGGCCTAAATAATGGCCTGTTTGTGTAAATGTTCAACTTATGCTTATATACTTACTGAAGACTCTTGTTTTGGGGTCAGGATGGCTACATTTATTAATAGATCAGGACTATTAGATTCTCTAAATTTTGATGTCTCTTAATTTAATCTAATTAAATTATCAGTTAATGAAAGAAGTTAAATTTTTTATGTACTACTGCATCTAAACTTATCAAAGTCTTTGCTATAATTAGACAAGTATGTCATCCTGTTTTTATACCAAGTCTCACATTAAAAAAATCATACTATCTGAAATATTATTTATTTTTATTATTATTTATTTTTTTTAAAAGATTGTATTTATTGGGGTACCTGAGTTAAGTGTCTACCTATAGCTCAGGTCATAATACCCGGGTCCTGGGATAGAGCCCCGCAGGGGGTTCCCTGCTCAGTGGCGTGCTTCTCCCTCTCCCTCTGTTATTCCCTCTCCTGTGTGCATGTTTTTCTTTTCTCACTCTCTCTCAAATAAATAAGTAAAATTAAAAGATTATCTCTCTCAAATAAATAAGTCAAATTTTTTTTTTCTCAATGGGAGGGAGAAGCAGACTCTCCACTGAGCAGGGAGCCTGATGCAGGGCTCAATACCAGGACCCTGGGATCATCACCTGAGCTGAAGGCAGACACTTGAACCGACTAAGTCACCCAGGCACTCCAGCTGTTTATTTATTTATTTATTTTTATTATGCATATGTTTTATCTCTCTTTTCTACAAGTCTTTTTTTTTTTATCTTTTTACTTTTTTCATAAAACTGAATTATTTCAATATGACTTGGTCATCCTCTTTTCCCCAACCTCAAAGATCATAGAGTATATTTTAACTGTTAAAATAATATTAGTATTTAAGTGCTGCCTACACAAATTAAGGCAAATTATCTGTGGTCTGTATTCCTGAAAATATTTTTTTTATTATGCCTTCCTATGCCAATGACATTTTATAAGGATCTAAATGTTTCCATTTGTGATTTTTTTTCAAGATAATAAAGCTATTACTTCATTCTTTTTTATATCTGATGTTATTTAAAAATTTCTGTCAGTCTGATTCTTGTTTCTTTATTAATGAATTATTTTTTTTCTCTCTAACACTTGTGATTTTTTTTGTGTGTCTTTGGTATGTATGCCCTAGTTTGGGATTCATAGAGTCAACTCTAGTTATGAATATTTTCTTTCTTTTCTTGTATGTAAGTTTTAATCCAGTGTCTTGACTATTTTATGCTTGAGAAATAGATGTACATTAATATTCAAATATTTCTTTCCTTTTTCTTCTTTCATTTAAAAAAAGTCATTTATTTTATTTTATTTAAAAATATTTATTTATTTATTTGGAGTAGAGAGAGAGGGTCATGAAGAGTGGCTGATTATATACTTTCAATTTGGGAGGAGGTTAGGGATAGCACAAGCCTCCAAGGTATTTTATAAACAAGGTTTCCAGGACCTTGAGGGGGCTAGCTATTGTTAGGGAAAGGTCATTTATTACTATTTAGTAAAAACTCAGGGAAGAGACTCTTCTGATGTGTATCAGTGGGTATATGCTTGGGAGATGATTGCCAATGTATATCTTGAGGGCAGGGGTGGGGAGTAGAGATAAAGAAGTTTCCAAAGTAATTTTTACATGTGAAAGTAGATTTTCAGTATCCTGGGGGGTGGACTAAGAATGCTTTTTGCCCTGAGTGGATGTGTCCACATGGAAGCAGCTGAGTCCCCAGAGGAGCTTCAAGGACTTGTCAACAGGCTATGAGTAGTAAGGAAATCTAATTTCTTCTCTAGCTTTTGTTCCACACACATCACCTACATCTTACACCTCTTTTATATTGATAATTTTAATGCTTTGCTGGTATCCAGATGACTATATCCTTAAGTGACTTCTTATCTCTATTGAATCCATTACGTATTCTATCCATTGTATTCTTAATTCAACTAGATTACATATATTTAATCTATTAGTACCACTAGGTTCTTATTCTTGTTTTTATTTCAAAATCTTTCCTTATTTCCTTACATTATTTATTGGGTATATTTTAAATCCCTGAAATACTCACTTATTATATATAAGCTGTCAACCGTATTCTTATTTTGAGGTAGCTATATCTTTTTGGGTTTTAGGACATCATACCAACAATGCCAAATAATTTTCAGACAACAGCAGGATCTCCAAGAATTCAACTAAATTCTGACACTATCTACCTGAACATAGTGTAAGATTTCATCAGTTAAGGGATCAGTCCTCCAAGACTATCTCCAACCCCACCTCAGATGCCAGTCTCACTGTAGGCCCCAGGTTATTACCTGTGCTTGTGACTGAGCAACTACAGGTTGGAGGTCCCAATGGCCTACTTCTTACGTTCTTTTAATTTGCTACAGGGACTCACAAAACTCAGAAAAATACTTACTTTATGTTTGCCAGCTTATTAAAAGATATAATAGAAGATTTAAATCAATAGATAGATAAAGAAGTGCACAGGGCAAGGTATGGAGAATGGGCACAGAGCTTCTATTACCTTCTGTAAGACTGCCACTCTTCCTGCCTTTTCATACATTTCACAAACTAAAAGCTTTCTGAACCCAGTCCTTTCAGCTTTTCTGTGGAGGCTTCATGACATAGTCATGACTGACTAAATCATTGTCATTTGCTGATCTAATCTCCAGATCCTCTTCCCTCCCCAGATAATCCTGTATTGGGAGGAAGGGGAGGCACGTTGGGCAAAAAGTTGTGAAGGCTTTCACCAAGTGGTTGGTCCTTCAGGCAAACAGCCCTTGCCTTGAGTGAGGTCTGAAGGTCACTTCATTAACAGAACAAAACACACCTCTCTCACCCTTATCACAGGAAATCCCAAGAGTTTTAGGAGCTGTGAGTCAGTAGCCATGGTTGAAAACCAAATATTCAGATGACCAAAATATATTTCTTGTAAACCACTATATTACACTACATGCTTAAGTATTTAATTATGTGATCTTTTAAACTAATATTTTTCTAAGAGTATAAACTGTTCTGGCAGTAATCTGGATTGGGGAGTGATGTATTGCCAAATTTCTGTCGTTTTAGTCCAGGAAGTCAAAGAGAAAGAACAGGAGAGCCCCGTAGGGCAGGAAGTTCAAAGTAACAATGTTGACTACTACTCCCTTTTCTTGATTTTTTTTTTAAACAAGCAAATCTTCTCTTCAGAGTTGCAGTTTAAAGCCAAGAACATGCGGAATTGGGAGAAAAAATAGTTAAATTTGGAGACTTGCAGAGGTAGAATCAGAGTAGTGAAAGCCATTACAGCAACTGACCTAACTGAGGTCAGTCTTTGGTGAATCACAGAAACAGGTGGAGTTGTCAAACAAAGGAATCTTTGTTTACAACATACAAGGAGATCACAGGGAATAAGTTCCAAAGCCTTGACTGTTTGAACAGGAGAGAGATTTTTATTTAGTATTTAAGATGAATACTCAGAAGGGAGAGTTTTATTATTCCATGTATGGTTGGTCATAAGGTTGTGGCTGCATGCACATCCACATATGTATTTGTGCAATATGTATTGCATGTTCACCTGAATGAAGCTTGTATTCCACCGAGGGCAGAAACTTCAACGTTAGAATAAAGCAGAGGTAACTGTTGGACAAGGGAAAGGGACTCTGCAGGCTTCAAGAGCAGATAGAAACTAGATGGGGTCTTGGGCTCATTTTCTGGGACAAGGAATGCAAGGCCTTGATTGCTTTTGAAATAGCACTAGGAGTTTTGCCACTGATTTATTGTCTCAATAGCTTAGGCTATTTCCTGCTCTGGTGGTGACTGTTAGTTTTCCCATTGCCTTGTTCCCTCAAAATCCTTAAGGAGTAAGGTTTTTGCATTTCTTTGTAAGAACCTCCCAGGAAGTTTTGGAAGAAGTGTGCTTGGGCAAGTACACAGGTGGGGTATAGATCATTGAAAATAGCTGGGGACAAAAAATGACTTTTCTTATGTCAGGAAAACTATATGTCATCTTAATTTTCTGGGAACCTCTAATTCTTTCTGCTGATGTTACCAGCAGGCTTCTGAGATATTACTGATTCTTCTCTTGAACCTAAGGAAAAAGAAATGTAGAAAGCAAAAGACAAAACTTTAAAATCTATCCTCCAACTCATCAATTCACTGCAGCCACCTCTCTGTCTTTCCCTTTCTCTTTTTCTTTATCTTTCTCTCTCACTTTCTCTCTCACATATGCACAACACACGCAAATCATCTTAAAACAATTTTTAATTTTCCCTATTCCATTTTAATATACTTGAGGCATGATCATTTTCTTAGTAAATACAAGAAAAAAAAATCTAGGATTCCATCATTCTGTGTGATTAAAGTATAGAGGAATTTACTTCTAATAGCACTTATAAAAACACATTTTATTTATGTAATATTATATAATCAGGTGCCTGCATTTTTCTTATTCTCCAACTAGTGTTATTTGGCAATTAATATTTTGTCAATCAATATTCCCCTATATCTGAATGTGTGGGCAGTGAGAGATGAGTTAGAGGCAAGGATGGTGAACACTCCCAACAACTGCAGACTACATATATCTTAAGCCATGATTTTCTTTGCAAAGGTCAACATTGATAATGTTCTAGTCATACCTCCGTGTACCAGGAAAGAAGTAGCATATTTCTTGAAAGACACAGCTATCAAAGCTCCATTGAGAAACTGTAAAGATGGACAAGCGATTTCCAAATTACATATCTGATAATGGACATCTACTCTGATTATTTAAATATGAATAAAAATAAAAAACCTTACTAATAACCAAACAGAGTATCCAATTTTACATGTGAAGGAAATAATGGAAGAGACATGTCACCAAAAGTATATGGATGGCTTATAGGCACATGACAAATTTCTCAACATTTAGACATTAAAGAAATACAAATTAAAATCATAATGAGACATGCTTACATATCTATTAGAATGGCTAAAATTATAAAGGCTAATTGTACTTGGTCTGAGCTAGATTGAGAAGCAACAAAAAATCTAAACTGTTGTTGGCATATATCATGATACAACCACTTTGGAAAATAGTTTGAAAATTTTTTTAAATGCAAAATATGTTGCAGTTACAAAAATAGCCATTTTACTTCTAGGCATTTAACCAAGAGAAACAAACCCTATGTTCATACAGGGACTTGTATATGAATTTCATAGCAGCTTTATTTTTAAGAATTGAAAACAGTGGAAATGTTCATCAATGTCCATCCATAGAGCAAAGAAAAATTATGATCTATTCATTAAAGAGATTACTATTCAACATCAAAATGAACTATTTACAATTGGAGATTCTCAAAGTAATGATGCTGAGAAAAGAAAAGCCAGGCAATGAATAGTATATACAGTGTGATTCCATGACTATAAAAAATCTAGAAAATACAAATTTATATATAGTCACAGTCATCAAATATATTGGTGTGATTTTAGTGCCTTCTTCTGTGATCCTATAGCTTCCTACACTTGTATCTCTGAGCATTTGTTACACCATGTGTAAATATGAACTCTTTCTCTTCATTCTGTCTTACTAGAATAAGAGTCCTTGAAATTTTATGGACAATTGAACTCTCAGTTATTAGCAGAAATTCTATCACACAGTAAGTTTCCAAATATAAAAGCCAGAATTTTACAATGACTTCTAAGCTTTACATGATCTAGCCACTCATTTAACCTCTGTGACCTCTTTCCCTGCTACTCTTCAGTCACTCACAGTGGCCTCCTTGCTATTCCTCAGATATGCCAGGCATGATCCAACCTTATGGCCTTCAAGATAGCCAATTCCTTTGTCTGGAGTGACCTTATTGCTGATAGTTCTGCGCAAATTCATCACCTTTCCATACCTTTGTTCAATTGTCAGCTTCATTGTAACTACCCTGATCTTCCTATTAAAAATTTTAACTCCCCATCCCCTGCCTAGCAACCTTGATTTTTCTCACCCTGATCGAGTTTTTCTTTTTCCCCATTGTACTCATCCTTTTTGAATGCACTATGCAATTTTTATTAAGGTTTATAGCTTTGAATTGTCTCACCCATTAAAATAAAAGTTCTACAAAGCCAAGTATTTCATTTACCAGTGTAGTCTGAAGTAATATCTGCCATATAATAGTTCAGTAGACAACTGGTAAATTTCAAAATAAATTAATGTTGAGAATATACTGAATTTCACAAGTCATTTCAATATTTATTTCCAAAAAATAAACTATGTAAAACATACCTTAAATTTACTTTCAAAATATTTTATAGCATATAATGGACAATATACATAAGCCTTAAAGAAACAATCCTATAAATAACCATTTCATACCTACTTAAAAACTACATAATACCACACTCCTAGATCCTCTCTGAACGCTCTAAAATAACCCTAAAGGAAATACATTTTTAAAAATAACAGATTTTTTGTCAAATAATTTAATAAAATAAAAGTTTCATTCATCTATGTAGATCATAATAAATGTTTTTAATAAGCATGAAATTATAACTCTGAAGTGTGCTAAAATGAAACCACCTGCTAAGGGTGAGAGAATAAAAATAAACATCATGTTTCCAAATAAGAGGAATTTATTACCTTTGAATCAAAGCATGTGGATTTGTTCAAACTGGCAATAAAGGAATATGGAGACACAAACCATAGAAAGTCATATTTTAGATTTCTAAAAGACTTCGAAGTGAAGAGTATACATTCACTTCTCACTTATTGCTCCTACATATTCATGAATTTGAGAGAAAATATAGGCCCTGTGTGTCTTAGCATCTAATGGGATATTTTTTGATATTTACATGCTTACACATAGTATGTGTTATAGTCTTCTCTTTTACATGCTGTAAAAAGGTTAACCCCTTTTCTGCAGAGATCTGAAAATGTGAAACAGTGCCTGAGTAGCTGAATTCATCTAATTCAAATTTCTTGCAGGTCTAAGACCTATTGTTTTTCACTTGACTGCCTCCTTTTTCATCTGTCAATTGGTTACAAATTCTGGTACTGAAGAGAATACATTGGGGCTGGTGGCTCAGTGTGTTAAAGCCTCTGCCTTCAGTTCAGGTCATGATCTCAGGATCCTGGGATCGAGCTCCACATCGGGACATAATGTAACGACAGATAGTTTATATGGGAGCCCTTTGGGTACTCTGGTGGATGAATGTTTTTAAATTAGTTTTTCATGGACATGGGGAGTTAGAGACGAGAAGGGAGGTGGGGGAAATTGGAAGGGGAGCTGAATCATGAGAGACTATGGACTCTGAAAAACAATCTGAGGGTTTTGAAGGGGCGGGGGATTTGGAGGTTGGGGTACCAGGTGTTGGGTATCATAGAGGGCACTGCTTGCATGGAGCACTGGGTGTGGTGCAAAAAGAATGAATACTGTTATGCTGAAAATAAATAAAAAATTAATTTAAAAAATATTAGTTTTTCGTAAACTACAAAAAAAAAAAACAAAGAAAAGCGCTCCCATTTATAGCGTACACTTTATGGTTCACAAAGCACGTGCCAACAATAAAAATAATAATGGGTTACCGTTACGCTTCATAGAAAAGGAGGTACAGGGAAATTGAATGAAAGGGAATAACAAAGTAGGTTCATAAGTCAATTTTCCTTGTAAAAAAATTAACCTGAAAGTGCGTTTCTGCCACCTCCCTCCTGTGTGACATTTTATCGATGGGAGATGGAAAATAAATGGTCTGGTTAACCTTTCCCTCCCCCTCAAAACCCATTATTTGAAAACACAAAAAGGGAAGTGAAGGGAGAAATCCTCCCACTCCCATTCCCACTCACCTCCATAGCCACCTCCTCTTCCAAGAACCTAGCAGACAAGGTGCCAAGAAGTGTTAGGTACCAGCAGTGGTCTCAGATCTCATTCAAGGATCATGGTGAAAGGCATTCAAAGAGATTGTGGGGGCACAGGGATCCAATTAAGGGGGACAAGTTTAAGGTTTGCCTGTTCCCCTAAAAACTAATGGCACTAGAGAAGATGACCTTTGGGAACTATAGCATAATGGATACAATGTGTAAAAAGCTTCAGTGAGTCATGGTGGGAAGAGGCCAAGAGGGCAGCAAACACAGTCTTAGATGATGTTATTAATAGCACTACAGGCTCTAGATTTCCTGTGGTGGTGTTCTTGGCAAGACCAGCCCGGCCAAAGTGGATACTCTCAACCTGGAACAGAGGGTCTTGGAGATGCCAGCACGTGAGGTATGATGAGAGGGTAAAATGATAGGAGGTGTCCTTTGGAAGGACTGACTCCTTGACTTTAAAAGGGAGAACCCAAATCTGTAGGTGAAATCTTTCTGGCTACAAAGAGGGCCAAGGCCTCCTAAGGCCAAGGTCTCCTCGTCACTTGCAAAGATGTCGAAGAACATATTCAGACATTTCAAAGATGTCCTCATATCATTGGTTCCCACTCTGGAATTCTATCAATAAGGTGAGAGTTCCTGTAGTTGAAAAAGAGATCTAAAAAGACTTCCCTTTCTCATGTAATTTCTGTAACCTCCAGGACACACCCAACTCCCCCTTCCAGCTCTGTAATGAAGCCACAGCTGGTGCCAATTTGTGGAACTCCTTAAAGGCTATTCTCCCTTATATACCCCGGGACCAAGTTCCCATGCTCCCTCACCCGATTTCCTGCACTCACCTCCCACCTGGTGTGTTCACACCTGCAAGTGCCTTTTACCAACCCCTTTGCCAAAAGGCAGCCAGAGTGACCTTTCAAAGACCTATCAGTTCCTGGCATTTGTCTCCATAGAAATCTGCACTGATCTTCTAACAAATTCTCAGTCCTCCAAAGGCACCCATAATCCTCCCATCAGTCTATTCATACCCCTCCAACTGACTGATGCCTGTTCTGCCCCATCTCTCTGCCCTTCAACCACACTGCCTCCTTCTTCCTGTGGAGACCTCTCATGGCACCTGCCTCCAAGCACAGGTGATTCCCATTGATGGGAAGACCCTCTTCTCTCCCCCATCTCCCCACTCCAGTTACTCCCACTTATTCGTGAGCTCACAAGCCCCATGGTACACACTCTCCATGCAGCCTGCTCTCTCTTTTCTAGCACTGGCCTCCGTTTCTAGCTGTGCTTGTGTCATGGATGTCCCTCCCCAGCTAGCCTCCAAGCTCTCTTTCCCTTTAGCTCCAACACCTGACACAGTGCCTGGCACGTAGTAAGCCCTGGCTAGCTTCTAAGAGCCTCACTGAGGGACTGAAAGCATTTTAAAAATGTCACCACGTAGGCTCCAAACTGTAGGCAGAAAAAGCTTTGCCTGGATTGACATTTTAGAGACGTATTGGTCAAGTTGGATGTGTTCACTGACTTTACCTTGTAAAATTTAAAAAAAAAAAAAAAAGACCTCTGTATCGCTTCGCATCTACCGAAGGTGCATGTATACTCCTAGACCACGTTATGAGCTTAATGGAAGGAGACAAGATGTTTTCGCTAAGAAAATGTATAAGACTGTTGAGGTCAAGTGGGAGGAAACAGTCCGTTTGTTGGAGCATTGCTATCTTACTCTATCACAGCCACTCATAAAAATCTGACACGGGGTGAGTCAGAATTGTCTGTCGGAGATGAGTTAGATCTGGCTCATGTTCCTACAGACATGAAAGCCAGAAACGAAGAAGGAGGCTTTGAAAGCGTGGGTTGAGGAGGCCGTTTGGTTCACTGCGATGAGCTAAGTGCCCAGGGCCACCAGCAGACATGCTGGCCTGTATCCTTCCTTTGTTCTGGGGTCCCTCTTGCACCATGTGGTGAGGCTGGTGGCTGGGAGCAGCTCAGGACAGTACCCGGTGGCATCTTAATTCTCCCACCCTCCTGTGGGCTCCAGTGGGCTCCAGTAGGTCCCAAGGGACAGCCTGCCTTCCTTGAAAAGCCCAGTAGCATTGGGAGCAGAAACTGGGGCCAAAGAGTGAGCACCCTGTTTGACAAGCTGGAGCAGCCACCTCTTCTTCAGATGCAGGGGGAGCCCTGGCATGCTGACTCCTCCCTTCTCCCTTTCCCCTTTCCTCTCTTCCTCCCTCTTTCCTTCCCCTCTCTCCTTCCCTGGTGGTGCCCTTTCCCAATGCCCACTTCATCCCTTTTCCTTTCTACATACCTGTCTTCTAGAGTTTCTTCTCTTTCCTCCCCATTACTTCCCTTCATCTGAATCTCCTCTTTGGTCCCTTTGTCCCTGCTCTCTGCTCCTCCTCCCCTTCCCTGGCCCCTGTTCAGCTCCATACTGAATGCAGGCAGAGCTGGACTAACATGCTCACTTGCTAGCTCAGCCACCCTCCAGAGAAGTCACTCTTCGGTGGCCACCTTCCTGACCCCCTGGTTGCTTCTCCACTTGTTCAGATATTGCTCTGAAGTCTGAGGAGGACAGAGCGGGGCTGCCACAGAAGCAGGCCAGAGGAGAAACCAAAACATGTGTCCACACTGTCCCCCAGCAGTGCTGCTCTGAGAGCTTTCAGAGTCCTCAACAGGGTTAGGATTTAGGGGCCACTTCAGAACCGGGAGTGAAAACAAGCATGGGTCAAAAGAAAAGCTATGGCACCCACAAAAAATAATAATCACAAATGAAAACTATGTTAACTCTGAGTCCCAAAGTCGAAAAATTGCCTTGAATCTGTCTCTAGAAAGCACCCAAGGCCTCACTCTCTGGGTTCTGGGTGCCGTGGAAATGGCAGGAGGCTCTGAAAAGCGCGTGGGGGTGCAGAACTATGGGGGCTAGCCTGCCCTCTGGCGGGGGGGGGGGTACCTCCTGTGGCGCTTTCCCGGCCTGACCCCCTGCGGACAGGGTGTGGCACAGCGTCTGGGGTGGTCCTGGTGCCCTGGGGTTGGCAGGAGGCTGGGGCCCAAACATCCCACGCCCAGCTCCTGGACCGCGTTTTCTGCTTCAGGTGAGGGCGCGTCGTGGTGTCACTTTACCTGTGAGCAGAGGGTCCTCCAGAGAAGCCATTGGGCGGGGAGGGGCAGCAGGCGGCGGGAACGGGAACAGGACACCACGGCCTCATGGGCTAGGCTGGAGCATGAGAGTGCAGGGGCAGCGAGTATGGTGGGTCCTGCAGTCCCGAATGGGCTGCAGCACAGCACCCTGGCGCTGCGCGCCCCTCCTTCCCGCCTGGGCAATTAGCAAAGCCCCTTCTCCCGGCCGCCCCCGACCCGCCCCCGCCCCCGCCCCCCTCCCTCCTGAGTCCTCTGAGAGCTCATTTCCAGCTTTGGAAATTAGCAAAGACCCTTCTCTACGCTGGACCCACCCCCTCAATTCTGAGGCCGGAGCCCATGCTGGGGTGCGGGGCTAAGCCCTGGCATGCTGCTGCATTGCCAGCGCCTGGGCTGGGCAGCCGCCTAGCCTGGCTCCCTGAGCGGGTGTCCACGCGCAGCCTGGCTGCCAAAAGATCATCAGTCCTAAATGCCGGCTGCACTCTTGGGACAGTTTGCTGGCTTCCAGTTTGCGCCCAAAGCCAGGAACCAGCTTCCCCAACACAGGCCTGGGCTGAGATGCCTGCCTGGGATCTGTCTGAGCAGTCTCCTCCACTCCAGGCAGGGATGGCACTTCGACCTGGATGTTTGAGTTTTTGGTTTGTTTTTTTGGTCATTGGTTATTACATGACCTCCAGGGTAGGTGCTCCACAAAGGGAGTGAAAACAGGACGGCATATATAGCATACAGCCATTCTAGAAAAATAGCTTGGGGTTCTCCTGGAAACGCGGCATTGGTCCTTGCACTATGGTTTAATAGAAAAGGGATTATGCACCAAGTTACTTAAATGAGCATAGGTTGAAATCGTTTACTGAGAGTAAATATTTTAAATAGTTATATTTTAACTAAATCTATTATCAATCATAAATCTATTACACGAAGGTTACAGGCAATTTAAAAGCAAGAGCACTCTCTTCAGGGTTTTAAATAACCCCTGTCTGTCTTGGCACAAGAAATGCAAAGATAGGAAATGGTTTGTAAAAGATCATATAATAGATTTTACTAATTCTATTTATTTGACAGACAGAGATCACAAGTAGGCAGAGAGGCAGGCAGAGAGAAAGATGGGGAAGCAGGCTCCCGGTCAAGCAGAGAGCCTGATGAAGGGCTCGATCCCAGGACCCTGAGATCATGACCTGAGCCCAAGGCAGAGGCTTAACACACGGAGCCACCCAGGCGCCCCCAGATGAAATACATTTCTGACTTAGAAACTTCAGATAGAATTATTTTGTCCATGATGACAACTGAAGAAAATGTGTCATCCCTAAACCTAACCTTAAACCCTACCAACGCTGAAACCTAAGCTGACCTTAAAGCCCAAACTAGAACCCTGAATCCCAAACCTGGAATGGAACCCAAAGCCTGTACCTGAGCCCTGGATCCAAGCCCTGAACCAAGAACCCAAACCCTAAACCAGACCTCCAAGTCATGAAACCTGAACCCAAATCTCAGCATGAAGTCAAACCCCAAATTTGACCTTGAACTTTATCCCATAAGCCCTGAGTCTTAAAGCCTAAATCATAAACTTAAAGCCCTAAACTATAACTCTGTTCCCTGTCCTTCACTCTAAACCCTCACCCTAACACTAAACCCAAAGCCTGATCTAGAACTCTGACTAAAACCTGAACCTGTACCCAAATTCAAATGCTTCACCACACTTTGCTTAGGCACTTCCCATTGATGGATATTTGCAGTTTCTACCTTTTGATTCTTGTGAACATTGTTTGGGTTGGGGGCTAGGGTTAGGGTCTTGGATTAGGGTAGGGTCCAGGCTTGAGACCAAGTTGAGGTCAGAGTGTGGGTCCGCATCAGGGCCATGTTCAGTGACACTGTTTGGGTCAAGGACTGTTGTAATTCCACATTGTTTCCAATTCATTGTTCCTTAGCTATTTGGGGGGAAGTTGGGGGGTATTGGGCTCCATCCAGCTTGAATTTCCGGAATGAAATGGCATCAGCTGGACCCCAGGAGGGAGCAGGACCTTCCACTGAAGGGTGAGCTCCCACAGTCCTGCACTGCCTTGCACCGCCTGCAGAGGGCGCCAGACCCCAGCTCCCGCCCTGAGCCCAGGCTGCACAGCCACAGCTGGGACCAGAGCCCCGCCTCTTCAGGACCCACTGTGGAGACTTCTGGAGAATGTGGGGCGCCTCCCACCCTGACAGGACAAGCTGAGGAGGGTGTGGCTCTGCATCCACACTGACCGGACCCGTTGTGGAGGACGCGCCCACACTGGCAGCAGTCCAACCTCCTAAGGACCAGATGCTGGAGGAGCTGAGGAGAAGCCGCCTGAGTGGACTGTCAAGGGGTTCGTGGTCTCAGGACCCCACAGAGAAAGGGAGCCCTATGTAGACACTGGGGCTTCCGTCGTTTTGTGTGAGGAGACGTGGACTCCTGCTGTGCTGTGCGCGGGGCTGTGGGGTCCCCCCTTTCTGGGCTCGGGTGCTCCTAGGTCCTCATCTGTGTTTGTGTGCTCGCGGATTCGGTTCCTGGGGCTCCTCAGATGGTCTGAGGTCAGGGAGCGTCCGCCTGCTTCGGTGCTTGTGCTCTCCCCACCTCAGCCCTGCGGGGTCCTTCCCGTGTCCACACCCACTCCAGGCTTGCGCCGAGTCCGGAAATTCGGGAGCCAGAGTGAGGACTCTGTAGACGGTTTTGGGGAGAGTAGGTATTTTCCCAGTGTGGGTTCTACCCTGAGCACAGTGCCTCCCCATCTCCGTGTGTACCCCTCCCTGTCTGTCGTCATTGTTGCAGGGCTGTCAGATGACAGGTCTGTCACCTTCTTGGTTCAGGGGCCTCCCGGGTATCTTGCTGTCTTGGATGCAGGTGTAAATGAGATCGTTCTCAGCTGTCTCTTTCTGATGGGTCCTTCCGAGCACGTAGGAGTGCCACTAATTTGTGCATATTGATTTTGTTCCTTGCAAGTTTTTGAATTTATTAGTTCAATTGGCCTTAAACTCAATCTGCCAGTTATTTGACCAGCAGCATGGGTTTAATTGGGAAGAGCAGAGAATGGCAGTCTGGGCTGAGCAAGCTAAGGTCCCATCACAGGCAAGTGCGAGAAACAAAGGAGAGGAACATTATTTCATGGAGGAGGAAGAAGTTGGGAAGGGTGCTTGAAGGAAAGTCCCTTGGAGAAAGGCAGGGTGATGGAGAATTCTCACCAGCTGAGCTGCAAAGCTCCTACAAAAAGTCAGGAGATGAACCTCCAGCTTCCCGTGTGAGGCCTGGAATTGGTGAGTCTCTCCTGTGGGGGATTGCAATGTGGGGTCTGTAATGGGCACTGAGCACCAGGCGCTCCCTTCCAGCCTCCCCTTCTGGCATCCCCAGTCCACTTTACTGGGGCTTCCCTTCCTGCTTTTGCACAGTTCTAACCAGCTTGTGGTGGAACGTTGTGGAAAAACTGAAATTCCAAATCCACTGCTTCTACTGCACCTGAGATACAGGGGCCCATGATTTAATTCTCCCACGAGTCTCTTGCTAACATGTGTCCTCTCCATGTTGGGTGACCTGGATTTGGGAGGGCTTGGCCTCCATCCCAAAGTCTGATGTTCTCTCTGCTTCCGTGTCATCGTGCTAACATGGATATTTGGAAGATTCATTTCCTCTGTGGTGATTTCAAAGTGCAGTCAGCTTGTTATAGCAGCACAAATACGTGCTGTCTCCACACTCAGATTCCCCAGCCGTCATTTCTTTACCACGTTTGCCACTTCACACGGGATGCTTCAGTGTGTTTGATCCCACACCAGGACAATGTCCTGCAGAACCACCACATAACCTGAAATGAGGAGATCATTACAGAAACCATCCAAGGGTTAGTGTTAGGAACCAGGGACATGGCAGGGCTGATCTGAAGACCCCATGGAGAGCTGTCTGGGTGGCTGAGTTGACAGTGGAGGTGAGGGTGAGTGTCTGGCTCTGGCTTTGTGTCCAGGAGTCAGCTCTGTGTGGGTGTGTCCTTAGCTAGGCATGCAGATTTCTGCTCCTCTGAATCCTTTCCGGAGTTCCAAATGGCACAGTTTCCTTCTGGGCAGCAGGCTGAGTCCTCTGGGATTCCCCATGTGTCCCCAAATTGTAGGGCACCTACTGCAAGGCCTTTGGGGTCAGAATCTTGAAAAGCAAACCAAAGGTTATGGTTAGGGACCACAACATGGCAGGCCCGATCTGCCAGCACTCTGTCCATCTTTCTGGGGGAGGGGGCAGTCGAGGGATTTGTTCAGGTTGAGTGTCAAGCTCCAGGTTTGCATCCAGGGGCCTGCTGAATATGGGGCTGTCCAGAGGTAGGAATGCAGATTTCAGTTCCTCTGAATCCTTTCTGGAGTTCCAAATGGCATGGTTCCTTTCAGGGTGGCAGGGTTAGTCCTATGGTGTTCCTCACTGTCCCCAATCTCTGAGGCTTTGGAGCCAGGCCGTCGGGGACAGACAAACACAGGCTGGAGAGCTTTAATGTCAGAAATGTATTTTCGCACAGATCTGGAGGCCAGAAGTTCCAGATCAAGGTGCCAGCAAGGTTGGTCTCCAGTGAGCTTTTTCTTGTTGTTCTATAGATCACTACCTTTTCAACTGTGCCCTCAGATGACCTCTTCTCTGTGGGCCCCCAGAGGGGAGGTAGGGGGAGTGCTTTCATGTGTTTCACCCTTATGAGGACACCAGTCCTAGCAGATTAGGACTCCTGTGACCTCACCAAGCCTTCAGTACCTCCTTCTAGGTAGGCCCTATCTCCAGATGCAGTCACACTGGAGATTAGGAATTCTTCATATGACTTTTGTGGGGACACAATTCAGTCCATAACAATTAGTACAGGAGAAAAGCCATGGAGAGAATTCTAGAGGAGTCACACGTTGATGTTATAAGGTAAGTGGGTATAAAAGAGCACCTCTGAAGTCCAATAGGTCATTAGAGCTAGAGGCTGACAGGAAAGTCCCGTACGTGCCACAGTTTTGAGTTTGATGCAAGCGCAACTCTGAAGGGAAGATATTTGGGAGGCCTTGGCCGACCACTACTTCCAGCCAGGGGTGATTCTGGAGGGAGTATCTCTCGGAGTGCTGCCTAGAATCAAGACTTTGGGGTTGGAAAAGTGCCACTTCCAAAGCTGGAGAAGGATGGTGCTGTAAGTTACTTGAAGAGTACTGTTCTGGGAGATAGGAGATCTGGGGTGTCTTCTTTGTTCTGCTGCTGACCAGATGTGAAAATGCAGATTAACTCCCTAACCATCTCAGTTCTACCACCATGTGCTGCTGTCATGTGTCCCAAGCCCCAGAGTTAGTTTGATCCATAAGCAGAAGCCGGTCTTTTAGTTCCCAATCTCTTAATCGGGCTGATCGTCACAATATATAGCGGACACGTGACAGCCACCGGGGAGAAGTAAGGGTTGTCTTCCCCTCAGGGAGAGTGGAAAAGCTCTAGGAGAGGGCATACCCGTAGACCAAAGGCAGCCAGTGCTGGGGAGTGGAGCCACGGGGAAGAGTGTGCTGATGGCAGCCTTGTGGAGGGAGGGCAGAAAGAGCCACCACCATGACACTTGAGTTACAGATCGAGCTTGGGGATAGAGAAGGGATCAGGGCACGGTAGAGCAGCAGCTGGCAAAGTGATTCTGTTGAGCTTAAGCTCATAGTGCCTTAGCGAATTAGAATGGGAAATGCCTTGCTATTGTCTGTGACTCTGTGATTGTGTGAGTATGAGTGACAGAGTGGGGACAAAGAGAGAGGGAGAGAGAATACATTAAATTTTAAAGAAGGACAATAAGGGACGCCTGGGTAGCTTACTCAGTTAAGCATCTACCTTTGGTTCAGGTCATGATCCCAGGGTCCTGGGATTGGATCCCATACCAGGCTCTAGTGGGGGGCCTGCCTTCCCTCTGCCTGCAGCTCCCCTTGCTTGTGATCTCTCTCTTCCTCTGTAACAAATAATAGTAAAAAATAAACAAGGGCGATACGTTATGTTTACTTTTGTTTCTGATGCCAGACATGGGTTCAGAGGATTGAAGAGGGAGATCCAAGGAGCTAGCCTCTCAAGAGGAGTGAATACCTAGTCACTGGTAAGACCCCTGGTCCTGCAATACAATATGGCTCCTGTGATCTGGGTCCTGTTAAATGCCCCTCGCCATCCTTCACCCGATAGTTTGATTCTTCATTGCGTTCAGTGTGGGGAACTGGGAGAAGCTATGACACTTGGCCCTTTGTGGAGGAATGTTAGTAGTATAAATAGCAATAGTTATCAGTTCTGGAGCACTTCCATGACTCTGCTGCAGGCACTCTGCTGTGACCTGGGTTTATAGCAGTGAGATAAACATAGAAATAGATGTGGGCTCTGTTCCCAAGAATCTGAAACCCACTATTCTCCTTGTCCCCTTCCCATTCTGTCTTCTTCAGCCCTTGTGCAATCCCACCAAGCAGGAAGCTTGCTTCTCCCCTTCCCTCTCCTGCTCCCCCTGCTTGTGCTCTCATTCCCTCTCTCTGACATGTAAATAAATCAAATGTTTTAAAAAATTATAAAAAAGGCAAAACAAATAACCATTTTTGGAGAGTGATTTTCTGAATGCAGTTATGGGCAGTGCTGGGTACTGAAGAAGACGCTCTGCTGACCAGAGGAGTGGGGAAATTACAGAACAAATTCCACAGGTCATTGAATATATCACATTCATCACCCCACCCATAGCACTCATTAATCTCTAGCCCAGCCAATATGTTGGTTATAAAAATGAGCTTTCTCCAAACTGACAGGAAGTTCTCGTTTTAGCAATGTAAATCATTCTGATCTTTATCACTAATGTGATCTAATCCTGTCTAGTAAAGAAACTTGAGAGTTCTATATCTCTGTAAGCATTTAAGAAAAACAATGGACTCTACTCTAATTACTTTTTAACTAACTTGACTTGCCAAAGGAAGGAGAAAGTAAATATCAGAAATCTTACCACTAAGCACAAGTTGCAAGTTATACCTGCCAAAATGTGGTTCAAAATATAAGTAACCAGTCTCCTTAGAAGCCTTTTACCTTCTTATATCTGTTATGTTGGGTAAATGAGTAGTTACTAGAATACAGCTGGCTCAGTGATCACAATTCTGCTTACCCTCAGAAATATAAATAGATTACATGTTTAGCCCGGTAACTGGACACTGATATAGAATTATTCACTGGCTGATTCCTAGATCAGAAACCACAAAAAATTTTTCTTTTTTATGGAAGTATGGCTGTTACAATAGTCTCACCTGTACCTCATAGTGATTGACTTAACTACTCTATACGTTACAACTCTAGATGTAACATTTTAATAAAACAACAATATCTTTGATGGTATCATGGAAATGTAAGTGCCTTGTGCACTTTTCTTAATGTGTATAATTACCTAAACATCATAGTAAGTAAATCAAGGCCATTGTCAAGCTTCCGTCAAGGAGAGTCCTTAACTAGAGGGATTTCCCATTGCTCTCAGGATGATAACCTCTGAGTTACAGGTTCCGTTAGTTGGCCACACACATTTGGAGCCTTGTGGACTTTCTGACAGCTGAGCAGCATATCTGTTTCAAGCATTGTGATCCCTGTTCTTACTGCAAGAGTGACAGTTGTCACTTTTCCTTTGACCCCTGTCTTTAGGAAAGTGTCTGACTCAGAAAGTCGAGTCAGTACCCCCCAAAAATATTTTCAGGAGAACCACCTCAAAGATGATCACCTGAGATACTGTCAAGAAAAAAAAAAACTGAAATTCTAAGCAACATCCATAAAAAGTATTTTCATGTTGATAAGGAAAGATTTTCCCCTAAATACCAGAGAGGCTCCATAAAAGTGAGATTTTTACCTATTTTGTTCACCGTGTCACCAGTCCCTAGAAGAGCGCCTAAGACATCACTCAAGATTAGGTTGCTTTGAATGAATCAAATGAATGAATGAACTGTAGCCTTTGATAGTGAGGTAGTTTATGGTCCTTAGGCAAGAGATGTGATTTGTGTTGGGATTTCAAGAATGGGAGGTGCCGAAGAGAAAATTGAGAAGCTAAATGTGAAAATATGCAATTTACTGACTGGAGTAGTTCTGAATATATTTCAAACATAATTAAACTATGGCTGTGGGTCTATATGCGTTTTCATAATTTTCCCTTGAAAATGTGAGGCATACAGATGTCATCTCCAATGAATTCTCCTTGTCCGTATACAGAATCACCAAAAAAAAAAAAAAAAAAAAAGGCATTCTGACAGTCTTCAGACCATCCACTCCAGGATTGTGACTCTTTCTTCTCCATGTTCTTTCTGACATCATGGACTTTCAGGTTGACCTCTCTCATCTTGGGTCCCACTCTCATTAGCTGTAGAAGTCATGCGATGTTTGTGATGTGAGGGTGGCAATACTCTCTGACTTTTGGTTACAATATGTCTTTGAAAGCCAGTGTTTATTCTGCTTTTACAGCATTTCTCCATTTGAATTGGCCACCTTTTAAGTGGTCATTAGCCACATGTGGCTACTAGCCATGGGACTTGGACAGCAGAGGTGTGGAAAGTCCGCACATTCTTCCACTCAAAGGATATTGTGAGTTATGCTACATCTTTTTTTTTGAAGTGCCTTTTTTAGATATTTAAATTCAATTAGCCATTAGATAGTACATCATTGGTTTCAGAGAATTCAGTAACTCATCAGTTGTGGATAACCCTTGGTGCTCATCACATCACGTGTCCTCCTTAATGCCTATCACCCAGTTTCTCCATGTCTCCCACTCCCCTCCCCCCCAGCAACTCTCAGTTTGTTTCCTATAGTTAAAGGTGCCTCATGGCTTGTCTCCCTTTCTGATGACTCCCATTCAGATTTCCCTCCCTTCCCTCTGATCCTCTGTACTACATCTTAATCTCAACAGTCAAGCAGTGGTAGTAATTCAGTCATGGAGTCATGCATATTCTAAATCTAATGAGGTGGATTCCCATACTGCCTTTGTCTCTTCCAGAGCGCTTACATTTGTTATATTATTGCTGCTGTGTTCATGTTTCTCGTTCACTGAATGTCTGATAAAAGAATTAGTAAAATGTGTGACTGCAGAAAATACAATGGTCATGGATGATGAAGATTTTCTCCTTGACCAGACTCGAGTCAAGTTCCTTTGAGTCCTCTTTCTGTCTAGCCTTGACCTTAGGCTCCGCCCACTTAGCCCAGTTTTAGCAAGAAATCTGCTTGGTCATTTTTCAGCAATCTTCTATCCTACTCTTGATATCTGATCAAATTCCTTATCTCTCACCCCTGGTATCTTACCACTTTTTTTTTTTTTAAGATTTATTTATTTTGACAGAGAGAGAGCCTGAGCAGGGGGAATAGCAGAGGGAGAGAGAGAACCAGACTCCCCACTGAGCAGCAAGCCCAATGCCAGGCTTGATCCTGGGATCAGATCATGACCAAGCCAAAGCCAGAGATTTAACCAACTAAGCCACCCAGGTGCTTCAGTATCTATAACCCTTAATATCTGATCCAATCCCTTATTCCCAGGGCACCTGGTTGGTGCAGCTGGTTGAACGTTTGACTCTTGGTTTCTACTCTGGTCATGATCTCACGGTCCTGAGATTAAGCCTCACCTCAGGCTCTATGCTCAGTGAAGAGTCTGATTAAAATTCTCTTTCCCTCTCCCTCTACCCCTACCCCTGCTCCCTCTCTCTAAAATGTATTAATAAGTCTTTTAAAAAATTCCTTATCCCCTGATCTCAATAGTTTATGACCCTAGCCTTCCTTCAACAATATTACTGTCCAGATGGTTTAGCCAGAATCCCTTCATCCTTACCCTTGATGTTCCATCTTAATTTTACATTCAGTGATCCCCACCATGCTCTTTAGCTGTAAATCTCCATTTGTCTGAGCTGAGCCAGATTTCTCTCCCATACTATACAATAAAATCTCATCATAGTAGCATCCCTTGAATAAAATCTTCCTTACTCTCTTTAATGGGTGTCACAATATTTTTTTTTTCTTTAACAGTCAGGAGGGTGCTAATGGAGTACCATGACAAAAGGCCTAACTTCCTATAATGGACATTTCATTGGTTTACCTGACAAATACTCTTTCTCTCTTCTAAGGAAAATTTCCGGTTCTCAGTATAACTGCCAACTGGCCCAGGGGTGGACAAGTGAGGCAGATGAGACCAAAATGAAAATTCTGTTGAGACACTGGACCTTGAGGATTCAAGCCAAGGACATAAAAGTGTTGGTACTCCATTATTCTGATGGTCCGTTAACTCTTGCTTTTTTGGTTCCTGTGTCTATCACTGCCCCTGCCTTTTTGAAGATAATGACCATTCATCTGAGTACACGGTTCACAGAATCCCTTTGCAGTGGCCCATGCGGGCCAAGGTAGTAGAACATAATAGATCTCTGTAAGTTTTTAAAAAATGTCTTTGTCCCTGTTGCCCATGGCCATTAAAGACCAAAGGTCGGGGGTAGGGGGATATTGGAAAAGGTGAAGTTATAGTTACTCACTGATTTTTTGATTGGTAGAGAGAAAGCAACACCTACATACAGGGCCAGTGGGTGAGTGGAGGAAACATCTTTGGCTCTAGGAGGAATGGGGGAAGGAGGAATATTAATAATCTTTGTCTTTGGAACTGCCCCTGAAGACTTCCCCACACAGGAAAATGACCTAGCGTGACTCTCCTAAACTTCGGCAAGCCCCTTAAATTTAACTGACTTCTAGATCTGATACTCCCTGCTGGATAACTCTGATCATTATTGGATTGTTACTTATTTTATTTTAAAATTATTTTTAAAGAAAATTTTAATCTAAATACAATTAATTAACATATAATACTAGTTTCAGACATACAGGTTAGTGATTCATCAGTCTTTTGTAACACCCAGTGCTCACTGTATCACATGCCTTCCTTAATGTCCATCACCCAGTTACCCCATCCACCCATCCCTCTCCCCTCCAAGAACCCTCAGTTTGTTTACTGTGATTAAGAGTCTCTTCTGAGGGGTACCTGGCTGGCTCAGTGGGTTAAAGCCTCTGCCTTCAACTCAGGTTATGATCTCAGGGTCCTGGGATCGAGCCCCACATCAGGCTCTCTGCTCCCTGGGGAGTCTGCATCCTCCTCTCTCGCTCTTCCTGCCTCTCTGCCTACTTGTGATCTCTGTTTGTCAAATAAGTAAATAAAAATCTTTTTTTTTAAAGTCTCTTCTGGTTTGTCTCCCTCTTTGACTTCATCTTGTTTTATTTTTTTCCTTTACTCCCCTATGATTCTGGTTTGTTTCTTGAACTCCACATATGAGTGAGATCATATGATAATTGTCTTTCTCTGACTGACTTATTTCGCTTGGCATAATACCCTCTACTTTCACCCCTGTCATTGCAAATAATTGCCATTTATTTTAACTCGACAGAGAAGGCCACTAGAAACAGCAGGTGATGGCCCCAGCTCCTGTTCCTCCATGCAGAACATCTGTCAACACCTGTGGACATCTTTTCCTCCCCCCATTCCTATGAATGTTGCTCAGTTGTTACATGGCATGGACAAATGCTGTTGGCTGGTGGCATGGACACACTGGACAAGCTTGGCCTTCGGTAAAACAAAGACTGGCTTCAATTACTCCAACTGAAACAGGAATGCTTGGATGAACAAGCCTGCCAGGAAGTCCCACTGGAGGTACTCAACCTGTGCCCCTTCCCTCCTTGGACCAAGAACCTGAACTTGAGAGATGAATGGCTTATCCAAGGTTATGGCAAGGTTACACAGAGCTGAAACTAGACACAGGTGTACATGCCTATTGATCAAGGCTGGCTGAGAAATCGAACTGCCTCAAATCTTGATTCTTTTTGCCACTTCTTATTCTCTGACCCTGTTTTTCATAGATTAGGATGTAGGAATAATAAAAATATCAGCTAATGGGGTATCCTGACTTTTTGATCTTTTAGTTCTTGTCAGACATTTACCATAATGCTTAGCACATGGATATGTGTGTGCACACACGTGCACATGCATGACACTCAAAAAATTGTTCCCTGATATTAACTTTATCAGTGCACTTTGCATCCACCACCAATTGGCTGTTTTGTCACAAACTGATTAAAGCAGAACTGTCAAGTGAGGAACTTCAAAGCCAAAGCATTAAGTGCTTTGAAAAACCAGCACCTGGGAGGATTTGTCTCAGCATCTGTGATTAGAAGGCAGCAAAAAGAGACTTTGGGGACACAGTTCACCCCTTCATGAAGCAGCCATTCAGAACTTTCTCCGAAGGGCTAATGCCTAATCTTCCAAAGACCAGCAAGAACAAGCTTATGGTCTGTTAAAATCAGATTTTTAAAATATTTTTATTTATTTATTTGAGAGAGAGAGAGAGAGCATGAGAGGGGAGAAGGTCAGAGGGAGAAGCGGACTCCCCATGAAGCTGGGAGCCTGATGCAGTCCTTGATCCTGGGACTCCAGAATCAAAATCAGTTTGATTGACTCAATACAGTCAGGGAGGACAGTCCTCAGGAGTCACAGAATGCTGGTTGCCATGAGGGAGGAGTCTTTTACAAAGTCTGGGCTCTCACAGAAGGAGTCTGAAGCACGTGTATGGAAAGCAGAGGTCAGTTCTGGATTAGAAGCTCTTTCTGAGGGGAAATGAGTAGAAGCAGGGATTAACCAGGACTTGGGCTCTGCTTTATTCAGTTCAAGTTGCTGCAACAAATGATGACAGACTGGGTGGCTGAAACAGCAAAACATGTACTATTCCTTGCAGTTCTAGAGACTGAGAAGTCCAAAAGCAAGATCCTGGGAGATCTGACATCTAGCAAGAGACTGCTTCATTATCTACAAATGCCCATATTTCTGTTGTAGACTTGCATGGATGACAGCTGGCAGAACAATCTCTCAGGTCGTTTCTCAGAAGTGCTTTTATCTCATTCACAAGTGTTCCAATCTCATGACCTCACCACCTCTCAAAGCCCATACCTCCTGATGGCACTCCTTGAGGGTCAGGGCTTCAACATCTGAATTGGGACAAGACACAAACATTCAGTCCATTAGCAAGTGTTGTCATGAGGACAGCATAGCTTATCAACTGGGTATCCCCAGGAATCCATGGGACTAGCAAAGCAGAATCTGGGGGTGTCACTGGTAGGAAAGCAGGAGGTCCCCAAGACAGTCCTCATAGCATTTTACAGAGACAGCAGGACCCTTGAGAAACAATAGTTTCCGTGACCCATACACCAGCCTTTATCTATGCCTGTCCTCCCTGCTGGATTCACAGCAAGCCTACTTCTTTCTTTTCCAGTACAAATGGATTTCCACTCTCTGAATCCTGATGAATTTTTGCTCTTTTGCAGTTAGTAGGTTGTCCCTCAGGATTCTGCATGTCTGGATTTGCAATCGTGGAAACTGCCAAAGGTCTAGGGACCTGCATGGCAGAACCCGGCCTCTACCACTATTGCCCAAGGTAGGGACTCTGGTCCCTTGAGTGTCCTGTGCTGCTGTCAAAGGTCTGTGTGCATTGGCTTATTGTTTTTTTTTTTTAATGTAATTGCTTATACGTGTGTTTCATCATGCTCAAGTGGCCTTTCTGTGAAAAAGTGGCCAAGCTACACCTAGAAGTCACTGAAGAAAGTTCTAAGAACTCCTGGTTAGTATGAGGCTAGAGAGAGAGAGAAAGAGAGAAAAGAAATCTGCCTCTCTGCATTTTGCAAGTCCCTGGGCAAAATCTGTTGGCTGTGCACTCCTCACACGAAGATTCCAGGCAGGGAGACCCTCCTGAGCCTCATCTCCCTGAGTTCCTCTTCCAGAAGCAATCCCTAGTTTGAGACCAGGGTTAGCGAAAATAGAGCAGCAAAGCAGGGTCCAGAAGGAAGGACTGCCACAGACCATGGAGCACCAGGGGGACAGGCTGGTACCTCCTCACGGTTGGGGTACAAATGGGCTCAGCTCAGCAGGTATAGGGGTGCCCTTGGCCCCTCTGGTGGGCTTTGCAGTGCCCCAATCTCAGGAAGAAAAAAGGCTGGCTCAGGTGACATATTTTTGACTGGGAAGGAGCTGACAGCAATGGAAATAAACAAGTAGGGAATGATGTTGTAAAGTTGGAGGGTTTGTCCTTTATATCTCAGCTTTCTCTCCTATCTTCCCCTGCTCTGTAGTGTGTTATCAAAGAAGTTTTTGGCATGATATTCCTGTTCACTGATTAACTCTTGAGCTGTGTCTTTTCTGCTGTTCAGCTCATCTGGTGAATTCTTTTACTGTAAAAAGTATCTTGCCCTTGCAAGGGCAATGGCAAGACCTGAGAAATCCCAGAGATTTCAGCTTGCCACCCAGAAGGAAACCAGGCTATTTGGAATGCTGGAAAGGATTCAGAGTAGGGGAAATCGTCTTGGACATCTGAGACCACCCCCACATTCAGCGGTCCACTGGACACAAACCCAGACCTTGATACTGATCCTGAACCATGCTCTCAACTCAGACCCCTGTGATCCTCGCCACAGTGCTTTCAGATCAGTGCAGCCATGCCCATAGGCACAAACTCTTAAGCCTAGATTCTGTCCTGAGAGGTGTGTCCCCGACGGCCTGGCTCCAAATCCTCAAAGATTGGGGACAGTGAGGAACACCATAGGACTCACCCTGCCACCCTGAAAGGAACCATGCCATTTGGAACTCCAGAAAGGATTCAGAGGAACTGAAATCTGCATTCCTACCTCTGGACACCCCCATATTCAGCAGGCCCCTGGATGCAAACCTGGAGCTTGACACTCACCCTGAACAAATCCCTCGACTGCTTCCTCCCCCAGAAAGATGGACAGAGTGCTGGCAGATCGGGCCTGCCATGTGGTGGGCCCTAACCATAACCTTTGGTTTGGTTCGGTTCTCAGGATTGTGACCCCAAAGGCCTTGCAGTAGGTGCCCTACAATTTGGGGACACATGGGCAATCCCAGAGGACTCAGCCTGCTTCCCAGAAGGAAACTGTGCCATTTGGAACTCCGGAAAGGATTCAGAGGAGCAGAAATCTGCATGCCTAGCTGAGGACACACCCACACAGAGCTGACTCCTGGACACAAAGCCAGAGCCAGACACTCACCCTCACCTCCACTGTCAACTCAGCCACCCTGACAGCTCTCCATGGGGTCTTCAGGTCAGGCCTGCCATGTCCCTGGTTCCTAACACTAACCCTTGGATGGTTTCTGTAATGATCTCCTCATTTCAGGTTATGTGGTGGTTCTGCAGGACATTGTCCTGGTGTGGGATCAAACACACTGAAGCATCCCGTGTGAAGTGGCAAACGTGGTAAAGAAATGACGGCTGGGGAATCTGAGTGTGGAGACAGCACGTATTTGTGCTGCTATAACAAGCTGACTGCACTTTGAAATCACCACAGAGGAAATGAATCTTCCAAACAACCATGTTAGCACGACGACACGGAAGCAGAGAGAACATCAGACTTTGGGATGGAGTCCAAGCCCTCCCAGATTCAGGTCACCCAACATGGAGAGGACACATGTTAGCAAGAGACTCGTGGGAGAATTAAATCATGGGCCCCTGTATCTCAGGTGCAGTAGAAGCAGTGGATTTGGAATTTCAGTTTTTCCACAACGTTCCACCACAAGCTGGTTAGAACTGTGCAAAAGCAGGAAGGGAAGCCCCAGTAAAGTGGACTGGGGATGCCAGAAGGGGAGGCTGGAAGGGGGCGCCTGCTGCTCAGTGCCCATTACAGACTCCACATTGCAATCCCCCACAGGAGAGACTCACCAATTCCAGGCCCCACACGGGAAGCTGGAGGTTCATCTCCTGACTTTTTGTAGGAGCTTTGCAGCTCAGCTGGTGAGAATTCTCCATCACCCTGCCTTTCTCCAAGGGACTTTCCTTCAAGCACCCTTCCCAACTTCTTCCTCCTCCATGAAATAATGTTCCTCTCCTTTGTTTCTCGCACTTGCCTGTGATGGGACCTTAGCTTGCTCAGCCCAGACTGCCATTCTCTGCTCTTCCCAATTAAATCCATGCTGCTGGTCAAATAACTGGCAGATTGAGTTTAAGGCCAATTGAACTATTAAATTCAAGAACTTGCAAGGAACAAAATCAATATGCACAAATTAGTGGCACTCCTAGGTGCTCGGAAGGAACCATCAAAAAGAGACTTCGGAGAAAGATCTCATTTACACCTGCATCCAAGACAGCAAGATACCCGGGAGGCACCTGAACCAAGAAGGTGACACCTGTCATCTGACAGCCCTGCAACAATGACGACAGACAGGGAGGGGTACACACGGAGATGGGGAGGCACTGTGCTCAGGGTAGAACCCACACTGGGAAAATACCTACTCTCCCCAAAACCGTCTACAGAGTCCTCACTCTGGCTCCCGAATTTCTGGACTCGGCGCAAGCCTGGAGTGGGTGTGGACACGGGAAGGACCCCGCAGGGCTGAGGTGGGGAGAGCACAAACACCGAAGAAGGCTGATGCTCCCTGACTGCAGACCATCTGAGGAGCCCAAGGAACCGAATCCGCGAGCACACAAACACAGACGAGGACCGAGGAGCACCCGAGCCCAGAAAGGGGGGACCCCACAGCCCCGTGCACAGCACAGCAGGAGGCCACGTCTCCTCACACAAAACGACGGAAGCCCCAGTGTCTACACAGGGCGCCCTTCCTCTGTGGGGTCCTGAGACCACGAACCCCTTGACAGTGCACTCAGGCGGCTTCTCCTCAGCTCCTCCAGCATCTGGTCCTTAGGAGGTTGGACTGCTGCCAGTGTGGGCGCGTCCTCCACAACGGGTCCGGTCAGTGTGGATGCAGAGCCACACCCTCCTCAGCTTGTCCTGTCAGGGTGGGAGGCGCCCCACATTCTCCAGAAGTCTCCACAGTGGGTCCTGAAGAGGCGGGGCTCTGGTCCCAGCTGTGGCTGTGCAGCCTTGGCTCAGGGCGGGAGCTGGGGTCTGGCGCCCTCTGCAGGCGGTGCAAGGCAGTGCAGGACTGTGGGAGCTCACCCTTCAGTGGAAGGTCCTGCTCCCTCCTGGGGTCCAGCTGATGCCATTTCATTCCGGAAATTCAAGCTGCATGGAGCCCAATACCCCCCAACTTCCCCCCAAATAGCTAAGGAACAATGAATTGGAAACAATGTGGAATTACAACAGTCCTTGACCCAAACAGTGTCACTGAACATGGCCCTGATGCAGACCCACACTCTGACCTCAACTTGGTCTCAAGCCTGGACCCTACCCTAATCCAAGACCCTAACCCTAGCCCCCAACCCAAACAATGTTCACAAGAATCAAAAGGTAGAAACTGCAAATATCCATCAATGGCAAGTGCCTAAGCAAAGTGTGGTGAAGCATTTGAATTTGGGTACAGGTTCAGGTTTTAGTCAGAGTTCTAGATCAGGCTTTGGGTTTAGTGTTAGGGTGAGGGTTTAGAGTGAAGGACAGGGAACAGAGTTATAGTTTAGGGCTTTAAGTTTATGATTTAGGCTTTAAGACTCAGGGCTTATGGGATAAAGTTCAAGGTCAAATTTGGGGTTTGACTTCATGCTGAGATTTGGGTTCAGGTTTCATGACTTGGAGGTCTGGTTTAGGGTTTGGGTTCGTGGTTCAGGGCTTAGATCCAGGGCTCAGGTACAGGCTTTGGGTTCCATTCCAGGTTTGGGATTCAGGGTTCTAGTTTGGGCTTTAAGGTCAGCTTAGGTTTCAGCGTTGGTAGGGTTTAAGGTTAGGTTTAGGGATGACACATTTTTTTCAGTTGTCATCATGGACAAAATAATTCTATCTGAAGTTTCTAAGTCAGAAATGTATTTCATCTGGGGGCGCCTGGGTGGCTCCGTGTGTTAAGCCTCTGCCTTGGGCTCAGGTCATGATCTCAGGGTCCTGGGATCAAGCCCTTCATCAGACTCTCTGCTTGACGAGGAGCCTGCTTCCCCATCTTTCTCTCTGCCTGCCTCTCTGCCTACTTGTGATCTCTGTCTGTCAAATAAATAGAATTAGTAAAATCTATTATATGATCTTTTACAAACCATTTCCTATCTTTGCATTCTCATGTGCCAAGACAGACAGGGATTATTTAAAACCCTGAAGAGAGTGCTCTTGCTCTAAATTGCCTGTAACCTTCGTGTAATAGATTTATGATTGATGATAGATTTAGTTAAAATATAACTATTTAAAATATTTACTCTCAGTAAACGATTTCAACCTATGCTCATTTAAGTAACTTGGTGCATAATCCCTTTTCTATTAAACCATAGTGCAAGGACCAATGCAGCGTTTCCAGGAGAACCCCAAGCTATTTTTCTAGAATGGCTGTATGCTTATATATGGCGTCCTGTTTTCACTCCCTTTGTGGAGCACCTACCCTGCAGGTCATGTAATAACCAATGACCAAAAAAAACAAACAAAAAACCCAAACATCCAGGTCGAAGTGCCATCCCTGCCTGGAGTGGAGGAGACTGCTCAGACAGATCCCAGGCAGGCATCTCAGCCCAGGCCTGTGCTGGGGAAGCTGGTTCCTGGCTTTGGGCGCAATCTGGAAGCCAGCAAACTGACCCAAGAGTGCAGCTGGCCTTTAGGACTGATGATCTTTTCGCAGCCAGGCTGCACGTGGACACCCGCTCAGGGAGCCCGGCTAGGAGGCTGCCCAGCGCTGGCGCTGGCAATGCAGTAGCATGCCAGGGCTTAGCCCCGCACCCCAGCCATGGCTCAGGTTTCAGAAGTTAGGGGGCGGGGCCGGAGCAGAGAAGGGTCTTTGCTAATTTCTGAAGCTGGAAGTGAGCTCTCAGAGGACTCAGGAGGGAAGGGGGGGGCGGGTCGGGGGCGGCCTTGAGCAGGGGTTTTGCTAATTGCCCAGGCGGGAAGGAGGGGCGCACAGCGCCAGGGTGCTGTGCTGCAGCCCATTCGGGACTGCAGGACACACCATACTCGCTGCCCCTGTGCTCCGACGCTGCAGCCTAGCCCCTGATGCAGCGGTGTCCCGTTCCCGTTCAGGCCTTCAGGCCGCCTGCTGCCCCTCCCCGCCCCATGGCTTCTCTGGAGGACCCTCTGCTCACAGGTAAAGTGACACCGCGACGCGCCCTCACCTGAAGCAGAAAACGCAGGACAGGAGCGGGGTGTGGGGTGGTCGGGGCCCAGCCTCCCGCCAACCCAAGGGCACCAGGACCACCCCGGACGCCGCACCACACCCTGTCCGCAGGGGGTCGGGCCAGGACGGCGCCACAGGAGGTACCCCCTCCTCACCCCGCCAGCCGGCAGGCTAGCCCCCATAGTTCCGCACTCCCATGCGCCTGTCAGAGCCTCCTGCCATTCCCAGGGCACCCAGAACCCAGAGAGTGAGGCCTTGGGTGCTTTCTAGTGACAGATTCAAGGCAATTTTTCGACTTTGGGACTCAGAGTTAACATAGTTTTCATTTGTGATTATTATTTTTGTGTGGGGGCCGTAGCTTTTCTTTTGACCTATGGTTGTTTTCACTCCTGGTTCTGAAGAAGCCCCTAAATCCTAACCCTGTTGAGGACTCAGAAAGCTCTCAGAGCAGCAGTGCTGGGGGACAGTGTGGACACATGGTTTGGTTTCTCCTCTGGCCTGCTTCTGTGGCAGCCCCGCTCTGTCCTCCTCAGACTTCAGAGCAATATCTGAACAAGTGGAGAAGCGACCAGGGGGTAAGGAAGGTGGCCACCGAAGAGTGACTTCTCTGGAGGGTGGCTGAGCTAGCAAGTGAGCATGTTAATCCAGCTCTGCCTGCATTAGCGATGGAGCTGAACAGGAGCCAGGGAAGGGGAGGAGGAGCAGAGAGCAGGGACAAAGGGACCAAAGAGGAGATTCAGATGAAGGGAAGTAATGGGGAGGAAAGAGAAGAAACTCTAGAAGACAGGCATGTAGAAAGGAAAAGGGATGAAGTGGGCATTGGGAAAGGGCACCACCAGGGAAGGAGAGAGGGGAAGGAAAGAGGGAGGAAGAGAGGAAAGGGGAAAGGGAGAAGGGAGGAGTCAGCATGCCAGGGCTCCCCCTGCATCTGAAGTAGAGGTGGCTGGTCCAGCTTGTCAAACAGGGTGCTCACTCTTTGGCCCCAGTTTCTGCTCCCAGTGCTACTGGGCTTTGCAAGGAAGGCAGGCTGTCCCTTGGGACCCACTGGAGCCCACAGGAGGGTGGGAGAGGTAAGATGCCACCAGGTCCTGTCCTGAGCTGCTCCCAGCCACCAGCCTCACCACATGGTGCAAGAGGGACCCCAGAACAAAGGAGGGACACAGGCCAGCATGTCTGCTGGTGGCCCTGGGCACTTAGCTCATCGCAGTGAACCACACGGCCTCCTCAACCCACGCTTTCAAAGCCTCCTTCTTCTTTTCTGGCTTTCATGTCTGTAGGAACATGAGCCAGATCTAACTCGTCTCCGACAGACAATTCTGACTCACCCCGTGTCAGATTTTTATGAGTGGCTGTGATAGAGTAAGATAGCAATGCTCCAACAAACGGACTGTTTCCTCCCACTTGACCTCAACAGTCTTATACATTTTCTTAGCGAAAACATCTTGTCTCCTTCCATTAAGCTCATAACGTGGTCTAGTAGTATACATGCGCCTTCGGTAGATGCGAAGCGATACAGAGGTCCTTTTTTTTTTTTTAATTTTACAAGGCAAAGTCAGTGAACACATCCAACTTGACGAATACGTCTCTAAAATGTCAATCCAGGCAAAGCTTTTTCTGCCTACAGTTTGGAGCCTACGTAGTGACATTTTTAAAATGCTTTCAGTCCCTCAGTGAGGCTCTTAGAAGCTAGCCAGGGCTTACTACGTGCCAGGCACTGTGTCAGGTGTTGGAGCTAAAGGGAAGGAGAGCTTGGAGGCTGGCTGGGGAGGGACATCCATGACACAACCACAGCTAGAAACGGAGGCCAGTGCTAGAAAAGAGAGAGCAGGCTGCATGGAGAGTGTGTACCATGGGGCTTGTGAGCTCACGAATAAGTGGGAGTAACTGGAGTGGGGAGATGGGGGAGAGAAGAGGGTCTTCCCATCAATGGGAATCACCTGTGCTTGGAGGCAGGTGCCATGAGAGGTCTCCACAGGAAGAAGGAGGCAGTGTGGTTGAAGGGCAGAGAGATGGGGCAGAACAGGCATCAGTCAGTTGGAGGGGTATGAATAGACTGATGGGAGGATTATGGGTGCCTTTGGAGGACTGAGAATTTGTTAGAAGATCAGTGCAGATTTCTATGGAGACAAATGCCAGGAACTGATAGGTCTTTGAAAGGTCACTCTGGCTGCCTTTTGGCAAAGGGGTTGGTAAAAGGCACTTGCAGGTGTGAACACACCAGGTGGGAGGTGAGTGCAGGAAATCAGGTGAGGGAGCATGGGAACTTGGTCCGGGGGTATATAAGGGAGAATAGACTTTAAGGAGTTCCACAAATTGGCACCAGCTGTGGCTTCATTACAGAGCTGGAAGGGGTGTGTCCTGGAGGTTACAGAAATTACATGAGAAAGGGAAGTCTTTTTAGATCTCTTTTTCAACTAGAGGAACTCTCACCTTATTGATAGAATTCCAGAGTGGGAACCAATGATATGAGGACATCTTTGAAATGTCTGAATATATTCTTCGACATCTTTGAAAGTGACGAGGAGACCTTGGCCTTAGGAGGCCTTGGCCCTCTTTGTAGCCAGAAAGATTTCACCTACAGATTTGGGTTCTCCCTTTTAAAGTCAAGGAGTCAGTCCTTCCAAAGGACACCTCCTATCATTTTACCCTCTCATCATACCTCACGTGCTGGCATCTCCAAGACCCTCTGTTCCAGGTTGAGAGTATCCACTTTGGCCGGGCTGGTCTTGCCAAGAACACCACCACAGGAAATCTAGAGCCTGTAGTGCTATTAATAACATCATCTAAGACTGTGTTTGCTGCCCTCATGGCTTCTTCCCACCATGACTCACTGAAGCTTTTAACACATTGTATCCATTAAGCTATAGTTCCCAAAGGTCATCTTCTCTAGTGCCATTAATTTTTAGGGGACCAGGCAAACCTTAAACTTGTCCCCCCTAATTGGACCCCTGTTCCCCCACAATCTATTTGAAAGCCTTTCACCATGATTCTTGAATGAGATCTGAGACCACTGCTGGTACCTAACACTTCTTGGCACCTTGTCTGTTAGGTTCTTGGAAGAGGAGATGGCTATGGAGGTGAGTGGGAATGGGAGTGGGAGGATTTCTCCCTTCACTTTGCTTTTTGTGTTTTCAAATAATGGGTTTTGAGGGGGCGGGAAAGTTTAACCAGACCATTTATTTTCCATCTCCCATCGATAAAAAGTTTACCACTCCCCACTGGAAGAATTTATATCTTTCCTTTGAATCTACAGGAAAATCTCCCAAACCCAGACCACCACCATGTGGATTCAGCCATCTTCTGATTCACCTCCAGATTGTCTCCTCCTAACTGCTCAAGCCACAGGTTAAGGGCGAAATGTTCAATGCCCAAGCAGTTAAGTGGGGAACACGTTTATCTAAGCAATTGCATGCAGCTCTCTATCTGCATACAGGGGGTCTCTCCCAAGCCTTTCCAACCTCAGCAAAAGAAGACAAAGCCCCAGCAGTCTGGGGTATATATCATTCATTCATTCCTGTGTTCAACACTCATGGCGGATCCCCACCAAGACAGTGGGAGAGCAAGGACTGGAGAAATCCTGGAAGCTGAAGTCTGAGGAGGATTTCAAATTCAAGTCAGAGATGAAAGAAACATCTGGACTTGGTCCTCAGGTACATGCAGTATTCTGAACTGAGGCTAGAACCAGAGACCATTCTAATGAAAGGCCTCTACAGGTGGGCTCTCACAGGTGGGCCCCAACTCAGTTTCGTGTATATTCATTCATGAAATAGCTCTTTGGGTCAACATGCAGAAGAAAACCATTTCAGAAAACTGACAATGAGGAGAGTAAAGGGAAGCCAGAAGGCTTGTGAATGGGGAGAGAGGAGGAGCCAGGGCAGGAAACCAAGAATCCCTCCCTGCCCTCCTTGCTGCCAGGGAGGTCTGAGGGACTAGTTTCCACCTGGGATCCCAAGTCCAGAACAAAAGCAGCGGGGCCACGGCGGGGGAGGGAAGGGGGTCCTCAGCACGGGCGCATGGGGCTGCGGAAAGATGGGGGCTAGCGTGCCTGCTGGCGGGGGGCACCTCGCAAGGCGCTGTCCCCAGCCCGACCCCATGAGGACCCGGGTTTGGCGCAGCGTCCGGGGTGGTCCCGGTGCCCTGGGGTTCGCGGGAGGCTGGGCCTCCACAACCCCCCTCTTCGCCCCCAGGTCGGGTCCGCGCTTTCTGCTCCAGGTGAGGGCGCGGCGCGGTGTCACTTTACCCCTGTGCAGAGGGTGGTCCGGAGAAGCCTTGGGGCGGGGAGGGGCAGCAGGCAGCAGGAGCGGGACAGCGGAGCCTCACATGGGAGCGTACGGGCGGCGAGTCCGGTGGGTCCTGCAGTCCCGACTGAGCCGCAGCACAGCACCGCGGCGCTGCCCGCCCCTCCTCCGCCAGCCCCTCCACCTCCTCCCAGACTCTCAGCCACATCCTCTGTGAGCTCACTTCCAGCTTAGGCAATTAGCAAAGCGCCTTCTCCCCGCCGCCCTCCACCCGCCCCCGCCCCCCTCCCTCCTGAGTCCTCCGCGAGCTCCCTTTTCGCTTTGGCAATTAGCAAAGCCCCTTCTCTGCCCTGCCCCCGCCCCCTCCCTCCTGAGGCCCCGCCCTGGCTGGGGCGCGGGGGAAGCCCCGGGGGCTACAAGCTTGACCAGCGCTGGCGCTGGGCAGCCTCCTAGCCTGGCTCCTTGAGCGGGTGTCCACCCGCGGCCTGGCTGCAAAAAGATCATCAGTCCTGTTAACCCTGGCTGCACTCTCCCGTCAGTTTGCTGGCTTCCAGATTGCGCCCAAAGCCAGGAACCAGCTTCCCCAACACAGGCCTGGGCTGAGATGCCTGCCCAGGATCTGTTTGAGCAGTCTACTCATCTCCAGGCAGGGATGGCACTTCCACATGGATGTTTGGGTTTTTTTATTGTTTTTTGGTCATTGGTTATTAGTACATGACCTCCAGGGTAGGTGCTCCACAAAGGGAGTGAAAACAGGATGCATGATATACCCCTCACCTCCCATGCTGTCTTTCTCTTAAATAATAAGCACTGCTGAACTATCTTAGATTCTGTACCTTCTCTCCAGCCATGAACCTATCACTGTCTTTAACTCTTGAAAACTTCATTAGACAAATTAATGTGGTGAAGGAAGCAATATGAGAAAGCCTATTAATCTGATGAGCATGGAACTGAACAAACCCTATAGATACTTTCCCTTTGATTTCTAGCCTATCAATACCTACAGTGAGTCACATACACTCAAGATTATTGTTTTTATTGTATACTTCATATATTCATTGATTTTGGACTCGTTATCATTTCGTTGAAGTGTTAAACTATGGTAATAAACAAACTTTTAATTAACTTTTCCTCCTATGATACAAATATAACTTGCACTTGAGCTTTAGCTAATTTTATGTTCTAAAATTGCCAAAACAAAATGATCAAGGTTTCTAGATTATTTACTGTCTTTTCTACTATATAATATTGTTCTATCTCTTCTGTATAAAGAAAATGAATGCTTGGGGCTCTTGGGTGGCTCAGTGTGTTAAAGCCTCTGCCTTCTGCTCAGGTCATGATCCCAGAGTCCTGGGATAGAGCCCCACATCAGGCTCTCTGCTCAGCAGGGACCCTGCTTCCCTTCCTTTCTCTCTGCCTGCCTCTCTGTCTACTTGTGATCTCTGTCTGTCAAATAAATAAATAAAATCTTTAAAAAAAGAAAATGAATGCTTGATAACTAAATGAATGCTTTACTGAACAAATTAAATATGGCAATAGCATTTTATTTTATCATGCTTCACATATTAAACAATAATATTATATCACTAGTCTACAAATAATCTACTCGCATAGTCATTTGGAAGCTTTTAGCAAAAGAATTCTTCCTCCTGATTGTAGTATAAAAGCCACAGAAATATACAGAAGACTCCTAGGATAGAAAGTTAAATCCAGTTATCCGTGATGCCTTGAGGAGGACCTGATCTATGTATGTCCTGGGATGCACTAGTAACTGTTACATGTGATAGGATTATATTTAATATATACAGTTTCATTTACTTCACAAAGGACATGTAAATTTGAGAATAAAATATTTGATGAATCTATAAAGTCTATATCTATTTGTAACTAATGTGGTAGAATTAAGATGTTAATTTGAAAAAAAATTCATTGAACACATTCAATTGTTTTTATATATATAAACAGCATTATTTATTTATGTAAATAAATGCATTGTCAGTAAAATCCATTTACTTATCAATCATAAGGGTAATTTTAAGTACTAAGAATAAGAAATATGTGAAAAGATAAGTGTTCAAGAGTGCAGTTTGTGGTAATTAATACAATATGATAGGCTCATAAAAATGATATATTACTTGAACTTAAAAGCTTCTATAATTAAGCGATGACCACTTGAAATTTGTAATTAGTCTTGCTGCAGTTTTTCCTTGCACTTATTGCCCTTCCCCAGAAGTTCATTAAGAATTTCTGTGAATGTCCTTATGTTTAATCTCATTCATAGATTCCACTGCTGCTCACAAAACAAAGCCAAAAAGAGAGGTAACTCTATGTGGCACTCCATCCACAAGCAATACATTCATAAATAATTAAAAAGCTCTCTACTTCATTTGTTACCCATTCAGCTGATAATTTAAATGAGTAACTGAGGCCATTTTATCAGCACTTTTAATAGAATGCGACTCAGAAACTTCACAGTGTTATTTAAGAAGAAATGCTCACGTGTTAAGGTTTTTATTTTTTTAAATCAACAAAATAATTTTCAAATATTAAAAGCAAATGTCTCCTTTTCCTCCAAGTTTCCTTGCTATGTCAAAGTTACAAATAAATATATTAAAATCGTATTTTGAGTAGTAGATAAAAACAAAAGTTTTGAAACTGTGGGTTGAGTGTCTGGGTTAACTTGTATAAATATCTGAACTCAATGTATTTAGACTTTATTAGATTTTTTTTTTAGACTATTTAAAAATACATGCTGAGATAATGACAACATTATTTTATTCATTTTAATAAATAAATTATTTTATTTAATTATGTTTAGATATTTATTTATTAAATTAATGATTTAATATTTAATAATCTAAATGTGAAATATTTTAAATTCTAAAAATATTTATTTAATTAAATTGATATATTTAATATAAATATTTAATAAATTATTTAACCATTATTATAATTATGCAATACATTATGTATTGTGTAATAATTGCATTTTAATAAATAAATAAATGTATTATTTACATTATTTTATTATATTTTATTTCGTTGACAAAGAGAGGGAGAACGCAAACAAAGGGAGCTGCAGGCAAAAGGAGAGGGAGAAGTAGGCTCCCAGCTGAGCAGAAAGTTCAACCTGGGGTTCCATCCCACGACCCTGGGATCACCACCTGAGTCGAAGGCAGATGCTTAAGTGACTGAGCCATCCAGATGCCCAAGGCTTTGTATTCTTCGCTTCTAAATATTGATGCTCCTTCATCTCTGGAGTTAGTAAATTGATGTTGAGAATTCATATCAAAGAATTGATAGTAGCTGTTAAACAGAAACATGTAATTTAGGGGAAAAAAAAGAACAGAAGGAAGAGAAAGGCCAAAAGTCAAAAGCACATTAATATAAAATTTAATTAGATAAAAAAGCTGATATTCCTGAAGGGGGCTAATAAAAGAGCTGCAAAGAGCTGATAGGATTAGGAAAATTGTCCACTCCTGGTCATTTCATAATTTTAAACTATTCCTTATTAATAAATATACATAGTTCCAGAAACACAAGCACATAGGAACATTTCCACCAAGTTTCCTCTAACAGCATTTACAAATTAGACGTTCAAACAATGCAGTTCATTACATGTTGCATCTGTATCTTAAAGTTTAAACACTTTCTGTGACACATTTTCTAACAATTAAAATTAAAAAATATATATATATATACCTTATCCCTAAATGGAAAAAAAAAAATATATATATATATACATAGAAACCTTATTCCTAAATGAAACCTTTCTTTGTTTATTAGCTTAAATAGGTAAATTAGCAACAACAACAACAACAAACAGCTAATATTATAAAGGTAGGAACAATTTACCTTTTCATTTATTGCTATTTTCTAAAAATTCCTATTTTATTTTTTTCTCAAGTCTGTCATAATAATTTTCTAAATCTCCTGCCTTATTCAATTTTTTTCTTTTAGTGGAAATCTCTATTTCATATTTATTTTCTCTTCCTCCACTCTTTGCTCTAATAATTCAATGTATTATTAGATTTTCTGTTTTTCTCTTTATCCAGATATATCTTTTCTTTCTTTCTTTCTTTTTTAAATAATTTGATTTGCTGGCATTTTACATCAGTACATGCTTTCTTATGGATGTTAGAAATGTCTGTGGAACTACTAGAAGAATAAACTTTTTTACCTTTAAGAAGTTTACAGTCTAGAGTGCCTGGGTGGCTCAGTTGGTTAAGTGTCTTCCTTCAGCTTAGGTCATGATGCCAGGGTACTAGGATCCAGTCCTGCATCAGCTGCCTGCTCAGCAAGGAGTCTGGTTCTTCCTCTCCCTCTGCCCCTCCCTCTCTCTCTCTAATAAATAAATAAAATCTTTTAAAAAAAGACTTACTGAAATCTGAGACTGAATTACTAAATTCAGTCTTAATAGAAGACAGCTAAACAAAGCAATGATCACAACTGGAAAATTTAGCGAGATCATGATTTAACATTTTTGGTTGACACAGGACCTCTTTCAGTAACAACTTTCCCTAAATATCAATTTCTTTGTAAGGCAAAAAATTTTGACAAGAAATCCAGATCCTTCTGATCGTTTTCATATCAATTTAATGTGACATCCTCAGAGTATATAATCAAATATGTAATTATTCTATCTGTTGCCTTGTATATTGCCTGTATCTTTTTCAGACTCAAAGTTCCATTGAGGTAGAGTTTTTTTTTTTTTAAAGCAGAGATTTTTAAAGTGTTTGATATATACAATATGCTTAATAAGTTTTTAAAAAACCTATGTATTACAGAAGACTTAAACAGGCTTTAAAAAAAGAAGGTGATATTAGTGGTCATATCAAACAATTTTCAGGTTTCAGTCATGTAAATAACTACATTTCTCAGAGACAGAGAAACATACAAATGATCTGGGTCCAGTAGGATAATGCTAGCATGTGTTGTAAATTCTTTTATATGACCTTATTCTTGCAAGAATTGGTTATGTGGCAGAAAAAAAGGTATCACTATCTTATACTTTATTATTTAAAGAGATTTATGGAAGTCTTAATTTCTTACACTACCCCTTTGTTTCAGTGGACCCAATTTCCGTGGTAATGGTGAGAGGAAAGTAGGCAATTTAGGCAGCAGTAAAAATCTCCTACAAGGCACTATAAAATAAGGCTTGTTCTAGATCATGGGTCTGTCCAAAGGGGAATGTTAAGGGGTAGAATGGATGATGGATGCATTGTGGACTTATAACTTTAAGATTAATACTGTTATGCCCCAATAATGGGTCTATGATTAAAGGAGCGAGACTGATGTAAAGCAAAGGTCAAGCAAAGCTTTATTTCATGCCAAGCATCAAGAATCTAACCGAACGTTTGGGGCCACACCTCTTATGAGAGAAGGCAACCCTTTGCTGTTTCACAGTCTAGCTTTTAAGGGCAAAGGCCATGCAGTCAGGCCTGGCCACGCACAGGTGACCAATGAGATTTTAACACACACAGGAAACTCCACAGTGAGGCTAGGTGACCAATTGAGGTTCAATTTACCCTAGTATAGACATTTGACCCAGCCTATTACACCTTGATTAGGATTAGTGCCAAAAAGGTTCCCAAAGAGCAGAGGAGTGGGGCATACTCATTAGTATCTAGGGAGACAATATGCAAACACCGCCCCCCCCCTCCGCTCATTGATGTCTCCACCTGGCCTGACCCACCCTTGTATATGGGCTTTGTTACCTGGAGCTGATTTCCAGGACTTGTTTTTAAGTGAATCCCCTGGGGGAAGGGGAGCAAGGACAGTTTAAGGGTTAACCTCAATGAAAGCCTCTTGCTAAAATATAAAAATATAAAATAGGTCCTTACATTACAACAACTCAGTAGGGAAAGTCCCAGTGTGGTGATAAAAGAAGTGAGGTAACTTGCATTGCACATTTTTTTTTAAAAAGTGTAAGTTGTATTATTCCGTGCCATGACATCATACTTTATCTTCATCTCTGTCTACTAGTTTAAAACTAGTTAAACAAATTCAACAATTTTTTTAAAAATATTTTATTTATTTATTTAAGAGCAAAAGCCAGAGAGAGAGAGAGAGAGAGAGCATGAGCAATATGGGGCTCGATCCCAGGACTCTTGAGATCCTGATCTGAACCAAAGGCAGACACTTAACTGACTAAGCAAATGAGACTCCCACAAACTCAACAATTTTATAAAATTTTTATTTGTTGGGGTGCCTGGCTGGAACAGTCAGTAAAATATATAAATCTTGATCTTGGAGTTGTACGTTTGAAATCCACCTTGGGTGTAGAGGTTTTATTTAAAAATAAAATCTTTAAAAAAATTTTTTTCATTTTTTTATTTAAGCCATTGTATGGCAGTGTTGATCACTATATTGTACACCTGAAACTAATATTAACCTTATTTTAACTAACTGGAATTTAAATAAAAACTTTAAAAATAAAATAAAAATAATAATCATAAAAATAAAAAAGAGGAAAAATTATTTGGCAGGAAATTTTCTTAATTGCATTATTATTTATTATTATCATAGTCTGTGTGTGTCGGTGGGAAGTGGCTGGTATTACAGTGAGTTCCATATCTGTGTTACACTGAGTTCCATGTCTGTAGTCAGTCTTTTTTTTCTTTTAGTTTATTTTCAGGGATCCAAAATTCATTGTTTATGCACCACACCCAGTGCTTCATGTAATAAATTCCCTCCTTAATACCCACCACTGGGCTCACCCAACCACCTGCCACCCTCCTCTTCAAAACCCTCAGTTTGTTTCTCAGAGTCCACAGTCTCTCATGGTTTGTCTCTCCCTCCGATTTCCCCCAGCACACTTCTCTCCATCTCCCAGTGTCCTCCACGTTATTCCTTATGTATTGAGTCTTATAAGAACTTTTATTTCTTTCCCTATTCTGCTTTGCATATGCTTACCTTAGATGTTAAAATGTTATAAACCTCTCCTGCCTGGTCCATTTTCTCTCTCTTCTCTCATGATTTCTCATGCTCTCCCTGCCAACCCCACATGCCTTACAATATCTGGATATGACTAATTTCTTCCTGAGCTACTTTATTCTACTCTGCCATATGGTTGCCCTTCCCTCTTCTGTACCATAACTTCTATCCCCTGCATTTGTGCTTTAACAATACCTAATTCTTTTCACTGCATCTGTATCTTTGAGGTCAATACTCAGTAGTGCAATCGCTGGGTCATAGGCTAGCTCTATTTTACTGGAAAGAAGGGCCATATGCACCCCAGTGTTCATAGCAGCAATGTCCACTATAGCCATTCTGTTGAAAGAGCCAAGATCCCCTTCAACAGACAAACGGATAAAGAAGATGTGATCTATGGATACAATGGAATATCACTCAGCCATCAGAAAGGATGAATACCCAACTTTTGCATCAACATGGATGGGAATGTAGGAGATTATGTTAAGTGAAATAAGTCAAGCAGTGAAAGTCAATCATCATATGGTTTCACTTATTTGTGGAACCTAAGGAATAGCATGGAGGACATTAGGAGAAGGAAAGGAAAAATGAAGTGGGGGGATTGGAAGGGGAAATGAAACATGAAAAACTATGGACTCCAAGAAACAAACTGAGGGTTTTAAAGATGAGAAGGATGTGGGGATGGGTGAGACTGGTGATGGGTACTAAGGAGTGCACATATTGCATGGGGCATTGGGTGTTTTACACAAACAATGAATCATGGAACACTACGTCAAAAACTAATGATGTATTGTATGGTAACTAACATAACATAATTAAAAAGAAAAGGAGGGGGACAATACCTAACACTCAATCTTTGCTAGTTTCTTGTTTACCTCCTTTTAAGAGTAAGCTCATTAGTGTTTTTTGTTTGTTTGTTTGTTTTTGTCTCAACTAAAAGAAGAAAAATAATACACATTATTTTGAAAACTTTTTGAACAGTGTACAAACGTTAGTCAAGTCCACAATGTCTCATCTCTTCTTCCTCCTAACATGGCTAAGATGAAAAACCCTTTATCTGGGAAAAGATCATTCTCCTGCCACCTTGTGTAAGATTTTGGCTTTAGCTTAGATTATCCTTTCTTTCCTTTTCTGAAAATAAGTTGAAAATATTAATAGCCTCAGTTTCTTCTTCCAAAATATGACTGCTTCTTTACCAAGTGCAAAAGCAACCCATTTTGACCATAGTAAACAGCTTGGACCTACTTTTTTTGGCTCACTGTTTTAGTGAGACAAGTGGAGTGAAGATGACACACCATTTCCAAATGTATTAATAATTGGTAGACCATACTTCTAAATTGAAGATTTGTTGCCATTAAACTATGACCAGACTCGCTATAATTACAGAGGTAAATTCTTTATATTTACTATATTTGAAATTACCATATAATACCAAAATAAAATTATGATTATGTGAAGAGTCTGTAATATTAAGAAGATGACTTTGAAATGATTGCTTATCTAAATGAAATTTCCCATTTTATAATCTTGTATAAGCTTCCGTTGTCATTTCCTATTTAAAATCTATTAGAAGGCACTCTTATTTTCCCTTAAGTGGGAAGTCAAATGTGGAACAAATTCATCCCAAAGGAACTGATTCTATATTCCACTGAAGACCAGGTGGCTTCCATGTGGCATTTTGCCTCTTGCATATTGTTCATCTCCTACAACAAATGGGGGTATGCTCTTTAGTAAACTAATTCAACTCAATTAGAGGCATTGTCTTCAAGGGATAACATCATAGAGACTAGAATCAGAATCATACTTTTGGGAAAATTGGGCCCAGGATTTTTGTTTTGTTTTGTTTTAAGATTTTATTTATTTATTTGACAGGCAGAGACCACAAGTAGGCAAAGAGGCGGGGGGGGGGGGGAGCAGGCTCCCTGCTTAACAGAGAGCCTGATGCAGAGCTTGATCCCAGGATCCTGAGATCATGGCCTGAGCCGAAGGCAGAGGCTTAACCCACTGAGCTACCCAGGGGCCCCTGGGCCCAGGTTTTGATGGCTTCTTTCCTCAATCTTATAAAACCTATTTGAACTCTACTGGATGCCAGAACTGCTTAAAAATATTTGGTCCCTTGTAATTTTAACCTTCCAGTATTCAATGCACCTGATCCATGTAATATCCTATAGTATTTTTGTCAAATGAATACTCTCAAAGTGTGTTTCTTGGGAGACACTTTTCAATTGGTTGCTTACATTTCTGCATTTATTATTTGTTCTAGGCCATCCTTTGAAGATGGTTGTATTGAATAGACTTGGAAGACAGAAATAGTATCTTTTTTTTTAACTTAACCTGTTGTGTTTGCAAATATTATCTGCCTCTGTTTTGATTCTTCTTGTGGGAACTGAGGCTCAGAACTGATATATAACTCCCACCCCTACACACACACACACACACACACACACACACACACACACACAAATACACACACACACACAAATACTGTTAATATTCTGGCTACCTCTATTGCTGTGAATAATAAACTATATTATTTCTGAACCATGAGTCTGCGTCTTCTATCAACACCCAAGAAACTACGGCAGACTCATACACCAGCTTTCAAATAAGGGAAAATAATCTCAGATGCTTTATATTTTTTGATAGTGTTACCTACTTCTGAACATATGACTGAACACATATAAAGCTGGAGCCCTTTCCATTTAGAGCTTCTTCTGTGGAAGAACTATGCATTCACTAGTAAACAAAAGTAGATTCATCTTTTTTTTTTTTTTTCCTCCTGACACCATTTCCTCTCTCACACTGTTGCTCAAATTGGATGGAGTCTAAGGTCCTTTGAGGAAATTTTTGTTTAATGACTCAAAATAAAATAGGAAGAGTCTAAAGTGCTAAAAATACTTCTAGATAAAAGGTATAAGATAATGCCAGAAAGGATAGTAATTTTATCTAACAACTGCCTGTTCACCCCTTATTTGTTCATTAACTAATCTCCAAATTCCTGACTAAATCCCTTTTGTAAGCCAGAATGTGAGCTAAAAACTGGGATTTTAAAAAATTTTCATTTGAAATCCAGTTAGTTAACATATATGGTTGTATTAGTTTCATGTGTACAATATAACATATAGCACTCAGTGCTCATCATGACAAGTGCTCTAATTAACCCCCATCACTTATTTAATCCATCACTCCTTTCAGATCCCGTCAAGTAACCATCAGTTTGTTCTCTGTAATGAAATGTCTGTTTCTTGCTTTGTTTCTCTTTCTATGTCTTATTATTTCCCCTTTGCTTGTTTGTTTTGTTTCTTTTATTCCATATATGAGTAAAGGTATTTGTCTTTCTCTGACTGACTTATTTCACTTTTAGCATTATACTGTCTAGTTCCAACCATGTTATTGCAAATGGCAAGATTTCAGTATTTTTTATGGCAGAATAATATTCCATTGTATATACATACCACTTATTCTTTATTTATTCATCAATTGATGGATACTTGGGTGCTTTCCATATCTTAGCTTTATAAATAATGCTGCTATAAACATAGGGGTGCTAGAATCCCTTTGAATAAGTTTTCTTATATTCATTGGGTAAATACACACCAACAGGATTGTTGGATCACAAAGGACTTCTATTTTTAAATTTTATGGAAATTCCATACTGTTTTCAAATATGGCTGTATCAGTTTGCATCACCACCAACAGTTCACAATTGTTACTTTTTTTTTTTAAGATTTTATTCATTTGACAGAGAGAGATCACAAGTAGAGAGAGAGAGAGGAGGGAGCAGGCTCCATGCCTGGCAGAGAGCCCGATGTGGGACTTGATCCCAGGACCCTGAGATCATGACCTGAGCTGAAGGCAGAGGCTTAACCCACTGAGCCACCCAGGCAGCCCCCACAAGTGTTACTTTTTCACATCCTCTCCAACACCTTTTGTTTCTTGTAGTGTTGATTTTAGCCATTCTGACAGGTGTGAGGTGGTATCTCTTTCTAGTTTTGCTTTGCAATTTCCTGATGATACATGATGATGGACATCTTTTCATGTATCTACTGAACATTTGAATGTGTGCTTTGGGGAAACACTTGTTCATGTCTTCTATCCATGGTTTTATTGGATTATTTGTTTTTGGATGTTGACTAAAAACTGGATATTAAGTAACACACAAGACAGGTTTCTTGAGCTTAAATTTTATTTGCATGAGTATCATTAACAGGAAAAAATATGCATATGTGTATGTACAAGTGTGTTTATGTATACATCTATCTATCTATCCTCTATCCCATGTCTTCTAATTGTGGTAAATCCTGTAAGGTGGGGAATGGGATAGTCTGAAGAAATATGCTTCTGGATATGCTGGGTAAGCAAATTTAATTGCACTCAGATGCATTGGATATAAGTGAATCACTCAAATGAGTTATTTAATATTATATAGAAACAAATTAAAAGTTTATGTAGTTGAAAATAATAGGTAGTTAAAATAATTTTTTTGTTTGTTGTTTTTGTGTCTTTTTTTGTTTATATATACTATGGTGTGAATGTTTATGTCTCCCAAAATCATATTATGGAATCTAACTCTGGAAGTGATAGTATTAAAACTTAGGGGCCTTTGGGAGGTGATTAGGTCATAAGTGGGATTACAGTCCTTTTAAAGGAGACCCCAGAGAGTTCTCTTGATTCATTCATCATGTACGTTTACAGTGAGAAGATAGCCATCTATGAGGAAGTGGGCTCTCCCTGGATCTGCCCATTCCTTAATCTTGAACTTCTCCGTTCTAGAACTGTGAGAAATAAATTCCTGTTCTTTATAAGCTATTAAGTCTATATCATGTCCGTTATAGCAGCCTGCATGCAGAAGGACACTATGACCTAAAATGAGAGCAATAAATATAAAGTTTCAGTAAAGTCAGTTGGTACAATGTTTTTTTTTTTTTACTTAGAGAAGACATGCTGCTTCATGTTAAACCTTGATATTGTATATGTTTCTTGAAGGGCCACTTCTTACTCCTTTGTGTGTTTTCCACAAAGTCCAGGATGATGCCTTACATAAAGGTAATATTTTATAAATACTGTTGGAAATATATACTTCTCTAAAATCTTATTTTGCCTACAGATTACTTGGATCCACTTTGCCTTGTCTAGAATATTTGAAATATATTAAGTACAGAATGTCTCTCTAAATAACATTTAGAATCATCATTAGTTTATGACTCCTGACTCATTTGTTTATGCAGTGATACTTACTTCAAGAACACTGAAATTTGTAATATAATTTTGAATTAATCACCAAGCTAGTTTATTTTAACTTATGAAAAAATAATTTCTCATGTTGGTTTAATTCTGCTCTTATGTTATGGTCATGACATTTTCATTAAAATAAAGTAGAAAATAGAAGTAAATAATTAATGAAAAATAAAAAATAATAAATAAAAAATAAAAGCAAATCTCTTGTGAAATGTTAAACTTTTCTTACTTATTTTGTTTTGCTTTTCCTCTACCATGCTGGCAAAGCTGTATGTTGCAGATAAGTATAATTTTCTAGGTGGTAGGTTTGTTACTTTTACTAAAATTTTCAAAATATAAAGAGTTGAATAGTCATGGATTGTTTATTAAACTCCTTATCTACACATATAAAAATAAAACAATGATGGTGACCTGGGTATTTCTAAAATTGTATTCTGTTTTTCCATATTATGGTTTACAATGTAATTAATAAAGATTCTGCATATATTAACATCCATCCCCTTCTATCTCATCTGTATGTCCATACAGAGCATGTATGATTTCTATTCATTTCTATGTTGTGGTGAAGAGATTGTCTGAAGTAGCCTATATTTATGCAGGTAGATCTTAAGCTACGGTGCTCTTGTTTATTTGCTTGTTCGTGATCAGTATGTCTGAAAGATGATAACTATTGCATCAGGTGTGACGATTAAAAAATATTATTGGTGCCTGATACACTGTGATGAAATAGGTAAGTCAATTCATAATTTGTTAATTAAATTAGAAAAGAAATTCCTTTGGATTTGTTCTTTATTAAAGTTTTTTTTTAACGAATTCCTTGGGATGTTTTTTGTGTAATATATATCACATGCCTCAACCTTTAAATTTGAATGTAGAAAAGAGTTATCAGAATGAGCCTAGAAAATATTGTTATGGGGGCGCCTGGGTGGCTCAGTGGGTTAAGCCGCTGCCTTTAGCTCAGGTCATAATCTCAGAGTCCTGGGATCGAGTCCCACATTGGGCTCTCTGCTCAGCAGGGTGCCTGCTTCCTCCTCTCTTTCTGCCTGCCTCTCTGCCTACTTGTGATCTCTCTCTGTCAAATAAATAAACAAAATCTTAAAAAAAAGAAAACATTGTTTTGAAATATTTTTGTTCTGTTATATTATGTTAACTTAGGAAATAATGGTAGTTATTTTTATTAGCATTTCCTACTTTCCACATGCCCTTACAGATGAGATATCATGTTTTTCCTACTCTTTTTATCGTGGTTGTTATATTCTTCATGATCAATAACAATCAATGAAAATTCCTAACATTAATTTTCTTTGGGAAAGTGATATTTTAGCAGGAATCCATGACCTAAAATTTTAGCTGTTGTTCTTCCAGGAGATGAGACTATCAATGTTCCCGAAATTTCAAGAAATAGAACTTATTAATTGTGTTGGTTGATGTTTATTGTCTCTGAACTTAGAGGTGCATAATTCAATTTAAAATTTATTTTGGGGGCGCCTGGGTGGCTCAGTGGGTTAAAGCCTCTGCCTTTGGCTCAGGTCATGATCCCAGGGTCCTGGGATCGAGCCCCGCATCGGGCTCTCTGCCTAGCAGGGAGCCTGCTTCCTCTTCCCTCTCTCTCTGCCTGCCTCTCTGCCTACTTGTGATCTCTATCTGTCAAATAAAATAAATAAAATCTTAAAAAAAACGGAGTGGACCTTATGGGGGTGCTTATCTGAAATTGAGGGACATTATAAAAAAATAAAAAATAAAATTTATTTTGAATTGAAAACAAGATCTTACTGAAGTTTAGGCATCCCACTTTATATCAGGCCTCCAGTACATTCTAATTTATTTATAGAAAATATCATAAACATGAATGACACTTTTCCTATTGCATTTATATGAAACTACAATTACTCAAAGATGTCAGATTTGAAAAGCACTACCTTTCTATAATTTCTGTTTCCTAGGAGGAATGGATATACCATTTTAGCTCAATTATCCAACAGTATTCAAAACCACCATGAATTTTAAAACATAGTTATTACACCCTAAAAATCAAGTATGAAAATGTATAAACAACCAAATCTCTATCTGTAAATGAAATACTCCCACACAGACGGGTTTTAAAACTTTCTAACTTAAGGAATTTGATAGCACAGACTCAGGGTAGTAGTTTCAGTGCCTACAGTATACTTTCAGGGAGAGAGTAATGTAAGCTCTGAGTCACTTTCTGCCCAGAGATGACCTAATAGTGGTTCTGGCATTGTTTGTTTGTTTTTGAAAATACGTTCCTGGGCGTCATTCAGAAAATGCAGAGTTTGGCATCTATATAAATTAAGGATGATCTTTTTGAACTTTTGTCTTTCATTACATCAAATTACCATAATTGGACAGAAATTCCACTAAATTAAGCATTGTTAGGAAATGTGTAAATTGGAGCTACTCAAATTAGTTGCTCTTTGAACTATGTGCTGTTGGTTCAGGATTAGATAAGGATTTTGAAGGCAAACCTAAATCATTGCTTCCTTTTTTGAGAGATTCTCAGCATATTTTCTTAAAATTAGCTGAAATAAACAATGTGTTTAGTCGCAAAGTGATTTGCATTTTTGCACAAACTCCCTATCTCCTTGAGAATTATAACAGATATTTCATGAAACATCATTGATCTTTACTTTGTTACACTGCTGTAAAGTACATTCAGAGTTGCCAGTTAAAGGTGTTAGTGTTGAGATGAAATGTCATGCATTTTTCTTCACTTCCATGCAAATGAACACAGTAATTTATTAAGACACAATGAAGAAAAAAAAATTGACAATGAGTTCCAGATTTTAAAAATCACTTGCCATTCAATCCAAATTGTGAGTTTGATCGGTTACCGAACACTTTATAATGCACCCCCGGTAATTTTACAGAGATTACTTTTTTCTTACCAATTCTTGATTATTCTGTCTTGCAATGCAGAGAAAGCTAACTAATTTAAAATAAACTTCCGTTAATTTTGATTGTTATAAACTTAAAATTGACTAATTTCCATATACAGAGTTTAAAATGTTCACAATTTACATTAAATATATATTCTGTGTATACCTTGGAAAAATTATACTGAAAATTGAAATTAAAATGATGTTGTATATAGCTGCAAGAAGCCGCCTGTCCCATTTCATCTTACTATATAAGTTGTGTCAGGTAATTTATAAAATCCCTGCTGCATAACAAATCTATTTTTTGTTGGAATGGGTAGTAATGTTTCTTCTTATTTCGAAATAAGAGTTGGTCTATGAGTGCCTCTGCAACTGTATTTTTCCTAAGTGGCTTCATGGTCTTGAACTGAGAAAGTTCAGAGCATTAAACATCAAAGTAATATATTTTGACATAATTAGACATGAAGGAAATGCAATTAAAATGACACTGAGATATCACTACACACTTACCAGAATGGCTAAAATAAAATATAATGACAAGCCCAAAAGAAAAAAATATACCATTTGATGATACACAATGGCAAGTTGTACCATAACTTAACCATCTCTGACTAGTGTAGTGTTAAATTTGTTTTTCTAAGCCATGTTTTGGGTCACTTACCACTTTTCAAGGATATAAAGTGCTATCATTTTACTTAAAACTGTGAAATTTGGTCAGATTTAAATTTCAATTTATGTTAAAACATTCTGTAAACTGTGTTAGACTTTGACATTTGTTCCCTCAGTTCAGTGAATAACACTATATCATATTTTGAAAAATACGCTAATTTTTTATTATTTTGAAAAATATCCCTTTTTCCTCTTATGGTAATTATGAATATGAATTAATAGTAGAATTTGATATGGTCCAGTATGACCATAAATACTTTATAGTATATTATCAAATTTAATAATGAATATAATGTACTTCTTTGGACAATTTTTAAAGACCAGTCTACTCTTAAAACAAAAAAAATGGAGATGCACTTCTTTAGTTCACACAAATTTCATTTTATTATATATGACCTCAGATAAATTTCAACAAATCATAATTTATTAAAATCATGTCTACTTAAAAATCTCATAGAAGAGTTAAACCATCAAAAATAAAAATAAACACACACAACACACACACATCACCCATGTATTGGCAAATCACAATTGCTGTAACAATACATTAGGCATTCCACAGTTAAGGGCTATCAAAATTTCCATCAGTGACAAAAAGATTTGTATCCAAATGGACTGATTTTCCAGAATCCAAGAAAAAGTCTCCTAGGATTTATTTAAAGATAAATATTTGAACAAATACTTCTTAAATTTAGGAAATTCAGAACATACGATTAAAGAATATTTGCAGTGCAGACTATATTCAATCCTTCCTTCAAAATGTGCCTTTGAGTACATAATTCTGTTTTCTCGATCTAAATTGAGCTGTCTTCCAAGGAAGTTTTCCAAAATGTGTGTCTCTGTGTGATAAATGTTCTAAGACCTAACATGCTTCATTGTATTTTTACTGTGCTCTCAAATTTAATCAATAATTTGGATTGATGTATAATACCTAGTTTCAAATATCTTTTCCATCTATAAAAACTCCCAGCTGTCTCTTTATATGCTATTACTATTGAGAATTGTGCTGTCAGTATTATTCTTGTACATTTTAGGTGATCTGTTCTTCTCTTGGGCATCATTTATGCTCTTCTCTGTTTTTGATATTCTTAAAACTCACCATAATGTATACGAGTGGTTTTTAGTGTGTGTAGTTTTTGTTTTGTTTTGTTTCTGATATCTCATGTTTGGCATCATTTTAAGTCTGGTATCTTTTATCTTTCTTTAATTCTCCAAAATTTATCTCAGTACTTATTTAAATATTTTCTTTATTTTTTTTTTCTCTTCTGCTGTATTTGGGCAGAAGTCATTAATTTGTTTGTTTTTCCCAACTCATTTATTCATTTTACAGCTATATTCATCTTAGTCTCCATTTATTGTATTCTTTATTTCAACAATTTTCACTTAATTTATATTCACAGTATAGTATCTTTCTTTTCCTTGTATATGTATATCATTATTTTATCATATACTTTTAAGCTATTTTTAAAAATATTTTATTTATTTATTTGACAGTGAGAGATCACAAGTAGGCAGAGAGGTGGGCAGAGAGAGAGGAGGAGAAGCAGGCTACCTGCTGAGCAGAAAGCCCGATGTGGGGCTTGATCCCAGGACCCTGAGATCATGACCTGAACGGAAGGCAGCGGCTTAACCCACTGAGCCACCCAGGCGCTCCTTTTAAGCTATTTTTTAAAAGTACAGTCATTCTTTTTTTTTTTTTTAAGATTTTATTTATTTATTTATTTGACAGAGAGAGATCACAAGTAGACAGAGGGCAGGCAGAGAGAGAGAGAGGGAAGCAGACTCCCTGCTGAGCAGAGAGCCTGATGCAGGACTTGATCCCAGGACCCTGAGATTATGACCTGAGCTGAAGGCAGTGGCTTAATCCACTGTGCCACCTAGGCGCCCCTAAGCTATTTTTTTAATTCCTGTTCCAATAACACTTGGATTGGCATATAAAGTTAACCACATCATATTTTTTAGGTAAGTAATTGTACTTTTTATGTGCATAGTTATTTTGGTCCATGAGTTCAGCTCTTCTTAGGATCATCAAATCTCTGTAAAGTCTGGGTATGCTAGGATTTTCTAAGCAACAATAAAATACATTGAAACCTGGTAGCTTAATTATAATAATGTTTTCTTTCTCAATCATTCATAATAGTATTCCATTCTGAGTAGCTTCCTTCTATTTTGCAGCTTTAGTGTTTGGAAAAACTTGAAATGTGATATTACTGTGATAATGTGAATTAGTCAGGGTTTTTCAGAGAATCGGGAAGAGAAAAAAAGGAAGATATTCTCCAGGGCCAACTCTAGAAGTGACTATTAAAACATCTGTCCAAATTCAATTGAACAAAACTCAGAAATGCCATCTCCAGTGAAATACAAAAAAGATTATATATAGTTCTGGGCACACACATCTCATTTGACCCAATGATGTATATCAATGAAAGACTGAAGGCCAATCACCACTCCATGGGAGAATTTAAAAATAAATTTACTAATGAGGCCAAGAATTCAGAATCACCAATACTTCAGAACTAATAATAACTGCCTTCACTTGATTTTATTCTATAAGATAAATCCTATGATCAAGTTTCAATTTTAAATTCTTACAATTTTAAATTCTTAAATCCTTATGAAGAAGCATCATTTGGAGGGAGCAGTTTTCATAATTTATCATCCATCAGCTTTTTTTTAAAGATTTTATTTATTTATTGGACACAGAGAGAGAGAAAGAGAGAGAGAGAGAGATCACAAGTAAGCAGAGAGGCAGGCAAGCAGGGAGGGAAGCAGGCTTCTTTTTGAGCAGAGCCCGATGTGGGGCTGGATCCCAGGACCCAGAGACCATGACTTGAGATGAAGGCAGAGGCTTAACCCACCACCCACGTGATGAGAGAGCCACTCAGGTGCCCCTCATCCATCAGTCTTAATTGATTGGAGGAAAATGTGTGGAGGAATAATGCCTTAGGGAGCTAATCTCTCTAAAGAATTTTCAAGTCTTTACCCCTTCAAGGTTTTTGTAAAGTTCTGATAGCCTCTAAACATCTAGTGGATTTCTACAGTGACAGGCCTGTTAAAACCTGTCTTCAAACCAGGAATAGAGCTTGAAACATACCAGTCAAGGGCAACTTTGAGTCTTTTAAGGAATTTATCATCATTTCTTTCTTTTTGGTTAATATCTGAAATAGTTCCATATTACACTGGCATAATTTCTCCAGAGCTGACTTTGAAGGAGGCATTCAGTTCCAGCTAGTTCCATATTTTGGCAAGAACTATACTTCTATATTAAAAAAAAAACATATTTTAGGGCACCTGGGTGGCTCAGTGGGTTAAAATCTCTTCCTTCGGCTCAGGTCATGATTCCAGGTTCCTGGGATTGAGTCCTACAGTGGGCTCTCTTCTCAGCTGGGAGCATGCTTCCATTCCTCTCTCTCTGGCTGCCTCTCTGCCTTCCTATGATCTCTGTCAAGTAAATAAATAAAATTTTTAAAAAAACATATTTTATACCAGTTATCCATGTTTATTAACTAAGATATCACAATACAAATAATACAAACAGTTGCTCTTTATTAATACCTTCAACCAAGATCAAAAAATATGTCATATTTTCTCCAAAAATTTTATATCATCTGATAGGTCAGATATATATATAAAATACTTTTAAAGTTTTAAAAATATCAGCAAATATTTTCATTTAAATGCAAATTTGAAAAAAAATCTACTTTTCCAAACACGACTTTTTATCCTATTTATTTTGAATTTTGTCAACAACTGATAAAATGTTTAGCGAGACTATAAATGTTAGATCGAAAAAAATGATTAATAGATGTAGGTTCAAATTATTATGTTCCATTAAAAATGATTTAGTCTTTGATGAACATCTGTTTGGTAATATGTTGATCCAGATATAGTAAATTAAAGACATATATAAAATTATAGGGAAATGACATCTTTCGTTCCATTATGAGTAGAGCTTTTAAAATGCTATTTGTCACAACCTGTCATCTTGTCATTATGTAGCATTATGTAGCAATTAAAAAATGTATACTCTTCACTTAGAAGTCTTTTAGAAATCTAAAATATGACTTTCTATGGTTTGTGTCTCCATATTGCTTTATTGCCAGTTAAAACAAATCCACATGCTTTGATTCAAAGGTAATAAATTCCTCTTATTTGGAAAAAGGATGTTTATTTTTGTTCTCTCACCCTTAGCAGGTGGTTTCATTTTAGCACACTTCAGAGTTATAATTTCATGCTTATTAAAAATATTTATTTTGATCTACATAGATGAATGAAACTTTTATTTTATTAAATTATTTGCCAAAAAATCTGTGAGTTTTAAAAATGTATTTCCTTTGAAGGGTTATTTTAGAGCATTCAAAGAGGATCTAAGAGTGTGGTATTATGCAGTTTTTAAGTAGGTATGAAATGGTTAATTATAGGATTGTTTCTTTAGGCTTATGTATATTGTCCATTATATGCTATAAAATATTTTGAAAGTAAATTTAAAGTATGTTTTATGTAGTTTATTTTTTGGAAAAAAATATTGAAATGACTTATGAAATTCAGTATACTCTCAACATTGATTTATTTTGAAATTTACCAGTTGTCTACTGAACTATTATATGGCAGATATTACTTCAGACTACACTGGTAAATGAAATACTTGGCTTTGTAGAACTTTTATTTTAATGGGTGAGACAATTCAAAGCTATAAACCTTAATAAAAATGGCATAGTGCATTCAAAAAGGAAGAGTACAATGGGGAAAAAGAAAAATTCGATCAGGGTGAGAAAAATCAAGGTTGCTAGGCAGGGGATGGGGAGTTAAATCTTTTAATAGAAAGATCAGGGTAGTTACAATGAAGCTGACAATTGAACAAATGTATGGGAAGGTGATGAATTTGCGCAGAACTATCAGCAATAAGGTCACTCCAGACAAAGGAATTGGCTATCTTGAAGGCCATAAGGTTGGATCATGCCTGGCATATCTGAGGAATAGCAAGGAGGCCACTGTGAGTGACTGAAGAGTAGCAGGGAAAGAGGTCACAGAGGTTAAATGAGTGGCTAGATCATGTAAAAGCTTCGAAGTCATTGTAAAACTCTGGCTTTTATATTTGGAAACTTACTGTGTGATAGAATTTTTGCTAATAACTGAGAGTTCAAATGTCCATAAAATTTCAAGGATTCTTATTCTAGTAAGACAGAATAAAGAGAAAGAGTTCATATTTTCACATGGTGTAAGAAATGCTCGGAGATCCAAGTGTAGGAAGCTATGGGAGCACAGAAGAAGGCACTAAAATCACACCATATATTTGATGACTGTGACTATATATAAATTTGTATTTTCTAGATTTTTTGTAGTCATGGAATCACACAGTATATACTATTCATGGCCTGGATTTTCTTTTCTCGGCATCATTACTTTGAGAATCTCCAATTGTCTTTGCTCTATTGATGGACATTGATGAACATTTCCACTGTTTTCAATTCTTAAAAATAAAGCTGCTATGAAATTCACATACAAGTCCTTGTATGAACATAGGGATTGTTTCTCTTGGTGAAATGCCTAGAATAAAATGGCTATTTGTGTAACTGCAACATATTTTTCATTTAAAAAAATTTTGAAACTATTTTCCAAAGTGGTTGTATCATGATATATGCCAACAACAGTTTAGATTTTTTGTTTCTTCTCAATCTAGCTCAGACCAAGTACAATTAGCCTTTATAATTTTAGCCATTCTAATAGATATGTAAGCATGTCTCATTATGATTTTAATTTTTATTTCTTTAATGTTTAAATGTTGAGAAATTGGCCATGTGCTTATAAGCCATCCATATACTTTTGGTGACATGTCTCTTCCATTATTTCCTTCACATGTAAAATTGGATACTCTGTTTGGTTATTAGTAAGGTTTTTTATTTTTATTCATTTTTAAATAATCAGAGTAGATGTCCATTATCAGATATTTAATTTGCAAATCCCTTCTCCATCTTTATGGTTTCTCAATGGAGCTTTGATAGCTGTGTCTTTCAAGAAATATGCTACTTCTTTCCTGGTACACGGAGGTATGACTAGAACATTATCAATGTTGACCTTTGCAAAGAAAATCATGGCTTAAGATATATGTAGTCTGCAGTTGTTGGGAGTGTTCACCATCCTTGCCTCTAACTCATCTCTCACTGCCCACACATTCAGGTATAGGGGAATATTGATTGACAAAATATTAATTGCCAAATAACACTAGTTAGAGAATAAGAAAAATGCAGGCACCTGATTATATAATATTCCTTAAATAAAATATGTTTTTATAAGTACTATTGGAAGTAAATTCCTCAATACTTTAATCACACAGAATGATGGAATCCTAGATTTTTTTTTCTTGTATTTACTAAGAAAATGATCATGCCTCAAGTATATTAAAATGGAATAGGGAAAATTAAAAATTGCTTTAAGTCGATTTGCGTGTGTTGTGCGTATGTGAGAGAGAAAGTGAGAGAGAAAGAGAAAGAGAGAAAAAGAGAAAGGGAAAGACAGAGAGGTGGCTGCAGTGAATTGATGAGTTGCAGGATAGATTTTAAAGTTTTGTCTTTTGCTTTCTACATTTCCTTTTCCTTAGGTTCAAGAGAACAATCAGTAATATCTCAGATGCCTGCTGGTAACATCAGCAGAAAGAGTTAGAGGTTCCTAGAAAATTAAAGAAGAGATATAGTTTTCCTGACATAAGAAAAGTCATTTTTTGTCCCCAGCTATTTTCAATGATCTATACCCCACCTGTGTACTTGCCCCAGCACACTTCTTCCAAAAATTCCAGGGAGGTTCTTACAAAGAAATGCAAAAACCTCACTCCTAAGGATTTTGAGGGAACAAGGCAATGGGAAAACTAACAGTCACCACCAGACCAGGAAATAGCCTAAGCTATTGAGACAATAAATCAGTGGTAAAACTCCTAGTGCTATTTCAAAAGCAATCAAGGCCTTTCATTCCTTGTCCCAGAAAATGAGCCCAAGACCCCATCTAGTTTCTATCTGCTCTTGAAGCCTGCAGAGTTCCTTTCCCTTGTCCAACAGTTACCTCTGCTTTATTCTAACGTTGAAGTTTCTGCCCTCGGTGGAATACAAGCTTCATTCAGGTGAACATGCAATACATATTGCACAAATACATATGTGGATGTGCATGCATCCACAACCTTATGACCAACCATACACGGGATAATAAAACTCTCCCTTCTGAGTATTCATCTTAAATACTAAATAAAAATCTCTCTCCTGTTCAAACAGTCAAGGCTTTGGAACTTATTCCCTGTGAACTCCTTGTATGTTGTAAACAAAGATTCCTTTGTTTGACAACTCCACCTGTTTCTGTGATTCACCAAAGACTGACCTCAGTTAGTTCAGTTACTGTAATGTAATATCAAGCATATCTAGTTAGTTGATCATTTTGTTCAAGTCTTACATATCTTACCAATATGATGACCATTTGTCTATGTAATCTTAAAATAAAGGTGTTGAAATTATTTTCCATTTGTCGTCCAAGGTAGAAGTTATGATTTTTGTTCTTAGTTTTTCCCTATATATCCCCAAATCTGTTGTTACGTATTAAAATTCAAGAATTATTATACTCCCGGGGCGCCTGGGTGGCTCAGTGGGTTAGGCCGCTGCCTTAGGCTCAGGTCATGATCTCAGGGTCCTGGGATCGAGTCCTGCATCTGGCTCTCTGCTCAGCAGGGAGCCTGCTTCCTCCTCTCTCTGTCTCTGCCTGCCTCTCTGCCTACTTGTGATCTCTCTCTGTCAAATAAATAAATAAAATCTTTAAAAAAAAAAGAATTATTATACTCCCTGATGAATTCATCCTTTTACTCTTCTGTAATTTTGACTTGATCTTTATGTCTGATAATGAAATTTGCTTTAAAATCACTTTTCATTATCTTGATATAACCACCAAAGTTATAGTGTGATTAGAGTTAATATAGCATATTTTTTCTTTTACTTTTTAAAGCACTTCTATATTGAATCCTGACAAAGAAACAAAACAGCTTTTTAACTCTGGAAGCATCTTTCTAAATTATCCTTTTTTTTTTTTTTAATGAAGCAGTAGCAATTTTTGTTAAGGGACCTAAACTGAAAGTAGGTTTAGAAATTTATTTATTTTTTTATTTATTTAGTAAAAGATTTTATTTTATTTATTGACAGCAAGAGAGAGAGAGAGAGAGAGAAGAAGCACACAAACAGGGGGAATCATGTGCAAAGGGAGAGGAAGAAGCAAGCTCCTTGGGGTGCAAGTAGTCCCATGCAGGGCTGGATCCCTTTACACTGGAATCATGACCTCAGCCAAAGGCAAACATCTGCTTAAACAACTAAGTCATCCAGGCACCCCTAGAAAATTAAAAAAAAAAAAGGCCTTTTAAAACATTTTGTTTCTTTCTTGTTTTTTTTTTAAATATTTTATTTATTTGACAGACAGAGAGACAGGAAGAGGAACTATAAGCAGGGCAGAGGGAAAAGGAGAAGCAGGTTTCCCACTGTGCAGAGAGCCTGATGTGGGGCTTCATCCCAGGACCCTGGGATCATGACCTGAAAAGAAGGGACACTTCATGGAGGAAGCCACCCAGACACCTCTTTTCTTTGTTTTTAATATATGGCAACTGATGCTTCCCAGCCACGAGGAGCATATTACCCATTGATTAAATCTTTGATAACAACCTATTTAAAAAGGTGTGTAAATATATACTTACTCAGATTTATACACTTTGTGTTTTCTTCATAGTTTGGGGCTGGACCCCATGGTCACAACACTGCTTCCAGTCTTTGCCTTCCCATCTTTTGATACCAGGTATTTGGTCAGCAAAGCAAATTAGTATCAAAATTGATAAGCCCTTGGCACCATATCTCTGGAGCAGGGCTTGCTCTTAGCCAAGGCCCAGAGCAGTTGACCTCCCCTCACTAGTGCTATAGCCCCAAGGACTAGGTCCCTGCCACCAGAACTCAGTCTTACATGTTATGCTAAGCAGACAAAACCAAACCAGGAAAGCTCCGACAGCTTTCACTGGCATGCCTCATCTCCAACTCTCTCGACGTCTAGGCAGTACCAGATGACAGGGAGGGGTCTTGGTCCAACATATGGGAGGGAAGGAAGTAGCCACGAGCAAGTACCTGCCTCTCTGTTCCTTTCTTTCATGAGCAGGTTGTAAGGAGGAGGAAGAGGAAGGGGAAGAGAGGTGAACTTCAAGGGGTGAAGGCCTCAGGTAGGCAGCTGGCTCCTGCCAGTAGGAAAGGGACAAAGGAGAAGGCAGTGAGTCTTGCAGGGAGGGTGGGGGGTAAGGGTTACAGCTTATGACGGAATCTGGACAGGAGTAATAGGGATACTAGTCATTTGAGTCCACCATTGGCAAGCTGGGCTGGGTGTCAGGGCAGATAGGCCTCCCTGGGCAACGGCACATGAGAGAAGGTGGAATTCTTCTCTGAGGAGCAGGTGAAGCTTTGGGTGTTGGGAAAGCATAGACAGTATTGTTCCAGGGCCAAGGACAGGTCCGGGTACTCCTGGTTGGAGGTCAAGGCCACAGTATGATCCAGGTCTTCTACCAGCAGCTTGAAGGTACCACATGCCAGCCACCCCTCATTATTGTGTATAACTCTCTGGTGCACTTATTGGCTTATCCATCAAATGACTCCTTCAGCAGCTTGAAAACCACCTCCACAGGCACTCCAGGATATGGGAGGCTTCCAGAGTGAAAATTTTGCACAGGATCACCCCCAAAAGACCAGAAGTCACTCTGGTGGATGTAGATCTGGTCAAACATGGCCTTAGGGACCATCCACTTCACAGGCAGTCCACTGTTGGTTCTCATTTTATAGTAACTGATGTGGTGATATCTCTGGCAAGGCTGAAGTCTGAGATCTTCATCATGTTGTCCTTTGTCACCAGCACTTCCCTGGTGGCCAGATCTTGGTGTATGCACTTCTTGGAGGCAAGGTACTCCATGCCTCAGGCTACCTGGTAGGCAAAGTATACCGGGTGCTTGGAGGAGAGTTGCTCTGCTGCATTGTGGCTGATATTGTAACAGTACTCCAGGTCAGGAGGCCTCTGGGCCTGCAGGTACTCCTGTATGTTGTCTTTGGAGGCATATTCCATGATAGTGTACGAAGGACCATCCTGTGTGCAGGACCCAGCAGGTTGATGGTGTCCTTGTGCTGTCCAATCATCTTCATCATCTCCATTTCTGAGATTAGGTTTGACAGGTCTTTCTCTGCTGCATCTGACTTCAACATCTTCACAGACACTTTAGTCAAATGGTTGGATTTGTCTTTGTCCAGCCCAAAGTAGGCCTCTCTTAGGGGTCTGCCTAAACTGCCTACAACCAGCCTGCCTCAAGGCAGTTATGAACTCTAGATTATCCTCAAAAACATTAAACCACAAGCTAAAAATTCTCTTCACTAGGTCTCTGTCGCAGGTCTAATTTTCTTATCTTTCATCATTTATCTTTTTCCTAATTCTTATTTTCAGTATAGTTTATTTTGCTTCCAGGTGTTTCCCCGGGTTTCTGTATGCTGTTTCATAGGGAAGAATTATCCTGTCATAAAATTATTTCTTGAGCATTCATTACATCTCTCGGTTAAAATGGGTTCTTTTATGGTATTGATTCATTTGAGTTTTCTCAAAATGGGAAGAATTTTCAAAATGGTGTTTTCCTCAAGGTTCAGAGTATGTCTTAGCCTCATCTTTACTCTTTTTGAAATTCACTTTTCAAATTCTTGTCCCTCTTTTTATCTTTTTAAATTAAAATGTTTCCTTTTACTATTTTTTTATTTGAGTGTAGTTGATAGTCAGTGTTACATTGGTTTCAGGTTTTCAATATCTCCATACATTATTCTATGATCACTACAAATATAGCCACCATCTGTCACCATATAACACTATTATAATATCATTGACTATATTCTCTACACTGTCCCATATCTCTTTTTAAAATCTCTGATTTTTATGTTTTCTGTTATTCCAATTTTCGACCTCATTTTACTTGGTTACTTTAATAAAATATGCCTGATTACACACTCTATGCTGAAAACCATAGCATTTGATTTATAGTAGTCTTCTTCTTCTTCTTCTTCTTCTTCTTCTTCTTCTTCTTCTTCTTCTTCTTCTTCTTCTTCTTTCTTCTTCTTAATTAACATATAATGTATTATTAGCCCCAGGGGTACAGGTCTGTGAATCGCCAGGTTTACACACTTCACAGCACTCACCACAGCACATACCCTCCCCAATGTTCATAACCCCACCACCCTCTCCCTAACCTCCCCACCCCCCCCCCCCGGCAACTCTCAGTTTGTTTTGTGAGATTAAGAGTCTCTTATGGTTTGTCTCCCTCCCGATCCCATCTTGTTTCATTTACTCTTTTCCTGTTCCCCAAACCCCCCACATTGCACCTCCATTTCCTCATATCAGGGAGATCATATGATAGTGACTTTCTCTGGTTGACTTATTTTGCTAAGCATAATACCCTCCAGTTCCATCCATGTCAACGCAAATGGCAAGATTTCATTTCTTTTGATGGCTGAATAGTATTCCATTGTGTGTGTATATATATATATATATATATATATATATATTTCATTTGTTGATGGACATCTAGGTTCTTTCCATAGTTTGCCTATTGTGGATATTAATGCTATAAACATTTGGTGCACGTGCCCCTTTGGATCATATACAGTCTTCTTTACCTCTATCAGAACCCCAGGAAGCTTTATTTATTTATTTACTCACATAAACAGATGATCCAACACAACGTTTTTTGATGTTCCAATGTATTATAATGTCTTACCGCTTAACACTATGCTTACTGCTCTCTTTCACTGTCTGACTAAATCCTCATCATCACTATGCCATTTAATGAGAAAGAACATTTGAACTCAGAGTTCTCTCCATATCAGGGAATGAAGACTCCACCCTTCTGTTTGTGCAGGTAAAATAAATGTTGATGTCTGTCCTGCACATACCCCATCCTGTTCACCAGAATATTCACCATCAAAATATATACACAATGAAAACCATACCTCACCACTTCTATTACCACCCAGCATGCTAAAAACACCATCATATGTTCCTGAATTATTGACTTGATTGATAACCCCACTTCCACACATACTGCACTCCTTTCTCCATGCAAATTTATTTTGGTACAGCAATTTAACCTAAAAATCAAGTCATATGATTTTATTCTGCTGTTGAAAGACTTTTGGTATCTTCGCCTTTCATATTAAATAAAAACTGAAGGCGTTTCAATGTACTAGAAGGTCATACATCAATACGTTCTTCCTCTCTCCACCACTATGAACTCCTCATTGGCCTCCTTGCTTTTCCTCAAAAGTAACAGACAAGCTGTTCACACAAAGTCTATATACTTACTTGCTCTGCCTAGAGCAATCTTTTCCTTTAATATTTGTATAACACTCTCCTTCACTTCCTGGGTCTTTGTGCAAATAACATCTCATAAATGAGATATAACCACCCAAAACAAAATAAAATTAACTTTCATCCCAGCATTCCCCAATGGCTTTTACCTTTCTTGTATTTCTTTGTATCACTTATCACCATCAACCATCAATCATTATTCTATTACTGGTTTATTTTCTTATTTGAGACAGAGAGAGAGAGAATTGGGAGGGTGCGCAGAGGAAGAAGAAAACACCCCACTGCCTAGAAAGCCTGCTGGGGAGTTACATCCCAGGACCCTGAGATCATGACCCAAGCCAAAGGCAGTCACTCAATGGACTGAGCCACCCAGGTGCCCCTCTATTATTGGTTTATTTCACTATTATATTTCAAAAGAATGTGAGCTCTTTGTGGTCAGGTATTTTATATGTTTTATTAATTGAAGTATTCTCAGAAAGGTAGCTGGCAGATTGTAAGGGCTCACTAAACTGTATTTTGTTGTTATTATTGGGCTCCTTTATGGGCTTTACCTCTTACGCTAGAAGTCTATCCTTCAGATGTAAGCGATAAGAATAGAGCCCTGCTGCCTGTTCAAATGTGTAAAAAGCCTGTATTAAGTGGATATTTTAAAAGCTAAATGAATGGCTTAATAGTTGTATATAGGGGAAAAGGGAACATATTTTCCACAGTTTAGAAGTGGAGTTCTTTTATAGAGTTCTTGTACAAGCCTACACTATGGAACGATAATGGGCAGTTGTACATTACAATTATACAAACACTTTGGTAATTTATATCCTTTTTTAGTAATTCTTGACTGGATCATTTAATTCCTTAGGAGCATTATAGCATTTCAACTTTTCATGTTCAATAAACTTATTGGGGTTGCTACCTTTTTTATTCAAATGGAGAAATAGTCATGATTTAATCTAAATAAAGTGTTATTGATTGTGTTGTTTTCTAGGAATGAGTCGCACATGCTAGTTTAAAAGTTTTGTTAAAGTCCCAAGTCTGTCACTGATAAAAGCCTTTTGTAGATTAGTAACTTGATCAAAACGGAAAAGTTATGTAACACCAATTGTTATACTATCTTTGTTTCCATCTTGCATTGTAATAACACCCATCTTAACTCTATTTAAGACAAATCATTGCCAGATGGATTTCTGGCATTGATTGCAGGATATGAAATCTAGTATAACTAAAAGTTTTTGGTTTTAGTAGCATATAAATCAATTTAGAAAAATATATGTATTTGAATATAAGATAAAGTTTTAAATTATTTGGCAATAATAAACTAAACTTTTTTTTTGTAAATTTTTATTTTCTAAAATTTCATTGAGCTCTCTTGCAATAAGAAACAAGTTACAAAAAATTAAGGTTTATTTACCCCAATTCAAAATTATTAGGAATATAATCATAGAGGTTGAAGTATTTAAAATATTGAACCCAAAATGTTTTATTAGGTAAATTCATGAATGCTGAGCATTCACTGTTAAAATATACTAATAACATTGATAGACTTGTAGAAGCCTAAAATCAAATATTTATTAAATATTTATATCCATATCTTTTCATAGCTTGGTAATTCATTTCTCTAGCATTAAATAATATTCCATTGTTTGCATGTACTACACTTTCTTTGACCTTTCACTTATGGAAGGATATCTTGGTTGCTTCCAAGCTTTTGTCAGTTATGAATAAAACTACTATAGACATCTTTGTGGGTATAGATTTCATCTTCTTTGGATAAATACCAAGAGCTGCTACTGCTGAATAATCTGGCAAGAATATGTTTAGTTTTGTAAGAAACTGCCAAGTTGTTTTCCATTCTTTATTCTCAATACACATGGAAGAACATTCCTGTTGCTCCACATCCTCACCAACATTTCGTGTTCTGTTGTCAGTGCTCTGGATTCTGGGTATGTACTGGTGTCTCTTTTTTGTTTTAATTTGCATTTTCCTGATGACATATGATGTGAAGCATCTTTTTATATGCTTATTTGCCATCTGTAATATTTTCTTTGGTGAGGTATCTGCTAAGGCCTTTGGCTCATTTTTAATCCGGTCTTTCCCCCATTGTTGAGTTTTTAGGGGTCTTTGTGTATTTTTGATTAACAGTCCTTTGCCAGATGTGTATTTTGCAAATTTTTTCTCATAGTCTGTGCTTTGCCTTTTCATTCTCTTGGCATTTTGTTTCACAGAGTAGACATTTTTAAATTCAGTGCTTGTGCTTTTGTAGCTAAAGTTATTGCGAAAACCAAGGTCATTTAAATTTTCTTCTATATTACCTTCTACATGTTTCATGTTTAGGTTTATAATCCAATCTGAGTTCATTTTTGTGAAGAGTGTAGGATATCTGCCTGGATTTATTTTATTTTATATTTTTAGATTTAGCTTCACCATTGCTACAGAACCATTTGTTTAAAAGATTGTATTTTGCTCTCTTGTATTGCTTTTGCTTTTCTATTAAATATAAAATATAATTGATAATATATATTCTGTTGCTTTAATCTAGTCTCTCTGTGGTATTACAATATCATGCTTACAATTATCGTTATGGTAAACTTTTTTTTAAGATTTTATTTATTTATTTGACAGAGAGAGAGATCACAAATGGGCAGAGAGACAGCCAGAGAGAGAGATGAGGAGAAGCAGGCTCCCTGCTGAGCAGAGAACCCAATGCCGGACTCGATCCCTGGCCCCTGGGATCATGACCTGAGCCGGAAGGCAGAGGCTTAACCAACTGAGCCACCCAGGTGCCCAATCGCTTTAGTAAACTTTGAAGTCAGTCCTCAGTCTTTGTTCTCCTTCAACACTATGTTGACTATTGTGAGTCTTTGCCTCTCCATATAAACTTTAAAATAAGTTTGTTAATATTAAAAAAAAGAACTTGCTGGAATGCATTAATTTTATAGATAAACTTGGAAACCAGTGACCTCTTGAGCTTAGCAGGAGATAGACCATGGACATCAGTTGTCACAGTGGTGCCTCTGGCAGAACCTATTGCAAATCCCTAGGCAAAATGAGACCTCAAGGATCTGAGAGAATGTCTAAGAAGTACTTGATACATCCCTTGGGTATGGTTTATTGAAGTGTCCACCTGTCTGAAAGCTGGGGAATCTAGATAAGGGAGGGAAAATTAGTTATGATAAAACATATCAACAAACATCAATAAATTTTGTAAAACTAATTGTCATGGCTCATATACAATATGACCAACAGAGGGACCATCAGAAGGAAAGCATCAGTTATGTTTATTGTGAAATTTTTTATTCAAAATAAAGCAATGTGAGGGGAAGACACAATGAGAAAATTACCATTTTTTAAATGGTAAACATCTTACAAAATGGAATAGGTTTTATATTCTAAGTAGTATATTGAAAAGTAAAACATTGGGGCGCCTGGGTGGCGCAGTGGGTTGGGCTGCTGCCTTCAGCTCGGGTCATGATCTCAGGGTCCTTGGATTGAGCCCCGCATCGGGCTCTCTGCTCCACAGGGAGCCTGCTTCCCCCCCCCTCTCTCTCTCTCACTGCCTGCCTCTCTGCCTACTTGTGATCTCTGTCTCTCAAATAAATAAATAAAATCTTAAAAAAAAAAAGAAAAGAAAAGTAAAACATTAAAAAATAAAATTTCAATGAAAAAAATTATTTAATTTTTAAAAAGGTTAAAAATAGCAGAACCATTTTTCTTATAACTGGAAAATACACTGTATATACATCTATCAAAATAACTTGTCATGGGGGAGCCTGGGTGGCTCAGTAGGTTAAAGCATCTGCCTTCGGCTTAGGTCATGATTCCAGGATCCTTGGATCGAGGCCCACATCGGGCTCTCAGCTCAGCAGGGAGCCTGCTTCCTCCTCTCTCTCTCTGCCTGACTCTGCCTTATTGTGATCTCTGTCAAATAAATAAATAAAAACTTTTATAATAAATATTTGAAAAATAACTTGTTATGTCTGGAATCAGGAGCATATGGAAAAAATTAATATCTGAGGACAATACTTCTGCCATGTTTTGTGCCTTACTAATATTTTTAAACAGTCAGGCAAATTTTAGCCTTATTGAAATACCTGCTAAGATACCTGCAGTGCCTTTTGGAGCCCTATGACTATAAAAATTAATTGCAAATATTCAAAATGTTTACTATGGTGTCACTATTTAGGGCCACCACCAAGTATGTTCAGAAGTAAGCATAACTGTTACTCTTCCATAAGGCAAAAGGGCATATTTTCAGGAGTTCCATCTGCTGTACCAGGAGGTGAATCAAGTAATGATTTTTGTCTATAAAATAATTCACTTTTCAATCTAACATTCCTCATTCCACATTATAATAATAAAAACTAGGAGGAGACTAAAACAAACAAACAAATACAACTACAACAACCAGCTTTTCCTACAGTGGAAAAGTAAATATAACCTTAGGAGTAGCCTAAAATTTATTTTTAAATATTTTAAGATAAACGTTTTTGTTAGAAAACCATATATTTTATATTACTAAGAAATAACAGGCAACGTTTTATTAACTTCTAAAAAGTCTAGTTACTTGTATTTATCTATTAAGTCATCTCTTTATGAAGTAGAACATGATCACACCTCTTGTATCTACCCAAGTTTGTATGCTTTGGTTGTTTTATGTTTGCTATTTCCTTGCTTAATTTTTACAATATTTGATACATAATAGTATCTTTAAGTCCATCTATGATTTCACAGAATTTGTTTGAACTTCATAAAAATGTACCATACTTTTTGCACTGTCCTTGTTTTACTTCTCTATTAGCTTTCCAAGTTTTATTCACTTTAGAGTGTGTAGCTATCATTTATTTTTACTCCTCCATAATGCTATGTTTACAAATTTGTATTTATCTGTACTTTTAAAAATATCTTAATTATATACCATTTCTCATCTCACGTAACACTCATGTTACTTCTACACTTATCAGATATTATGTAACTGAAAACCACAACTCAGCAACAATAGAACACCATTTTTCAAAATTAAATGGCTTACCAGAATTCTTTAATTCTATCCTTTATTTGTATTAGATGACCCTTTATTCTGGTATTTGGCATTGTTCATATGGAGGAAAGCTTATAAGTTGATATTCCATAAATAGAAGGATTTTTATGATCGATTAATTATTTTCATTTAGAATGCATAGAATATGGTTGATTTAATATTTCTTTCTTACTCTCTGCCTGGAACATAGTGCTATCTATGCAATAGCCACTAAAATATTAAGTTAATTACCTAGACTTTAAACTGCATATTAATAGGAATAGCATACAGAACTCTTCTCAGATTGGGACACCTGGGTGGCTCAGTCAGTTAACCGCCTGAGCCTTTAGCTCGGGTCATGATCTTAGGGTCCTGGGACTCAGTTCTGCAACAGATTCCCTGCTTAGCCGGGAGTTTGCTTCTCCCTCATCCTGCTGCTCCCCCTGCTTGTGCTCTCTCTCACTCTCTCTCTTACAAATAAATAAAATTAAAAAAATAAATTCTTCTCAGATAGCTAATATAGAATATCGTCTTTGTATTCATCAAAGGGAAAGTGCCATATAATAATGAAATCCAGACTACTTCAAATTCATTTTTTAACCAGTAAGAAAGTACTGGAAACAAGCCAAAAATGTCTTCAATGAATTAAAGAAATAGATTGATTTTCAATATCTTAATGTTTCTAATGTTAAATTGCAAGATTTTTATACTAGATATCAGTGTAAATATTCATTATACAAGGATATTCTAAAAATAAACCTGAGAAAACTACTTGACATATATGATGACAAAAACCAATGTCAGTTTGGGTAAAACTTACAACACCTACCACCTGAAACTCTTGTTCTATATGGTGCCATCTTGTGATGCTGGGCAGCGGCAGTGAGCCACAGCTTTCAGTCAGCTAGAAGATTACAGGGGTGAACACCTGATATTCTTACAAGCATTCTATATATAGAATATATATATAGAATATATATATTCTTCTTTTTTTATTGTAATATTTAATAAATTGCATGTGATATTTGATACTTTGTTATAAAATAGGCTTTGCTTAAGATGATTTTGCCCAAATGCAGGCAAATGTAAGTGTTCTGAGTATGTTTAAATAAGCTTAAGGTAAGCTATGATATTTGATAGTTTTGGGGTATTAAATGCATTTTCAATTTTTTATGTGTTTCTCTGTACATAGCCCCCTTGTAAGCTGAGGAACATCTCTATATGTATATGTAGCCTTGGTATGGCTTACATATTATTGGCATGAAACATCTAGAACAGTACGTGTGCCATAGAATTGTCTACAACATCAAACAAGTTTCTTGAAAACTTGTGCCAAAGGGGTTATGTCTTTAAGGATTCTTATTTCAGAAGGGTTCTCTCAAACGTAAGATTTTTCAGAAGTTAAGTGAAAATCTGACCAAACTAAACATTTTTCCATTTTCCCTAGTGAGCAAAGATAGCTAAAATCTATCTGCCATTTTCAACACTGTACTCAACGATTGTAATTCTAATTTAAGAACAGATTATTTATATCAAAACCACATGTTGGCCTAATCTTATACAATATTCATAAGTCACACTCAGACCCTTGGACACTTTTATTTGTTGAGTCTATATGGTACTACGGACATTCATCTTTTTTGACCTCATAGCTTCATGTATGTCTATACTTTTGAAAATACATGCATCATAGTTCCATTGTAAAATGTCTGGGTTATAAAATGTGCTATGCTATCAAAATGGTAATAAGAACATACAAATGACCTGATGTAATGAACTGGACCAGATTGCCAGATATCACATTGCATACCAGAAAGATTCAGTGGTAAGTTTTAAAATGGCCAGCTATACACTGACTGAATTATAACTCATTTAGCTTCTTTCTTTGTGTACAGTATTATACATTAGTCAGTATTATAGTAGATAAGTACTTTGGACAGATGTAAATATGCTGTAATAAAAAATGTTTTTCTTCTTTCTTTTAGTCCTTTTTACTTGTAAGACTAGCCACAAATACCACGCCTCCCCCAAAATAATTTGCAATCCAAATTTATCTCTAAATGAATTTATTGCACAGAAAAATATGTATATATATATATATATATATATATATACACTTACAGAAGACATGTTCAAAAATAGTTACACAACAGCAGGGCCCTAAATGTAAGCAGTATAGTTGTTTTGTTTTGTTTTGTTTTGTTTCTTTTAAAAAAAGAGGTTATGTGAAATATTAGGATTTTATTTCCAGGCGTAGTATTTCAAGACAGTTAACTACACCTATGGTGTCAACAGCCTCTTGTTGGCAGTATGATTTTATTGGCTCCATGGAATAACAGCAAGAATTTACTATTGCTTCTTTCTTTTATGACACACACAGAAAAAAAAAATTGACACATTTGCTCAAGACCAACCAGAATCATTTTAACCTATCAAAATTGATGGGAGGCCTTCACTGCCAAAGTCACTGCTGCGTTTTCACAATTCACTGCAGACAATCTGCTACTCCCATTATGATAAAGGAGAGCAGAGTCATAATCAGGGAAGAAAGCTAGATTAATACTTGTAATTATCATTGAATATTTAGTCTGCTATAGGATTATTATTATTAGTGTCATTTGATAATTTTCTCTCATTTTATTAAACACAACTGTGAGTAATTACGCTACCTAATATTTCTCTGTATTGGCTGACTAGCTAGCAAACATTCATGAAAATATCCATTAGCCACACATATAAAATGCTGCATTATGATGCTGTTGAATCAGAACATACCACTACCTGATCCTGTAGCTCTTTGAGGATTTGCAAATCAATTAATTCTATGTTTATTGGATTCTTCCCATACAATTAGAAAATTTATAATCGAGTCCATGAACATTATTAGTTTTACCATTTTAAACCAGCAATCACACTTTGATTTTTACAACAAAAGCAGAAATATAAACACACACATTTGGATCAGTTTTCTGTTAGTCTGTCTGGACTTCAAAATCCTATTCCTCAAGATGATGCACACCAAAGTTCTGGATTAAACAAGAAATTAGATGGCACCTGAACACTTGGTTTAATATTCTCAAAAGGACTATGCAACTTCTTTCTTACATTAAGACATTGTTTTACAAAGATCCACACTTTTATAATGTTAGTATTTTTAATAATCAATAAAGTCAATTATTCATGATTAAAAATCAAACATAAAAATTTCTACTTTTTGCTTTTGCCCCCTCCATTTAGAACTTATTTATAGCCTGATAATTCAAAGGTCCCTATGTTTATGAAAATCTGGACAGAAATAGCTCTAAGATCCCATTCAGAACTTGATATTAATCTAAGTCTTTTGGCTCCATTTATCCTGAGAGCAAAGAGTAGGACAAAGGATTTGAGTACTGTTAGTTTATCTGGGAGATTATCCAAGGTAGAAAAGAATGGGAAAGTGATACAGTGAAGAAGCAACTTTGTCAAAGAGGTACATTGTTGATATAATTGTTGTGGATAGAAAATGAAGGCTTGCTTTTACTGAAAGGTCCTGAGAAACTTCTTTAAGTTGTCCTCATGAAGACCTGAAAACTGACAATTTTACCTATGGTTCTTATTTCCACTTCACTGAGAGCTGTCCTCAGAGGACATTAACTCTCCTACACTTTCAGGTTGTGTTGGAGACATTCTAAAATGAGAGAGAGAACATGAGATGCTATCAGTGTTAAGTAACTGCAATTTCCCATGGAACTATCCACCACAGGTTTGGCTATAATCAGGTGTTGGGCCTTGATATCAGAGGGATTTGAGGCAGTATCATTTTAGGTTAATCATTATATCTGAAATTTCCAAAAACTTCAACTGATGAAACTTTGATTATAAACCTATAAATATAACAATAAATCTACAGTATTCAAATTATTTTCATAGAAATACACAAACAAAGCATCAACTGATTAATATTTAAATGTTACAAAATACTGAACTGAAAGAATTTGGTCATATAACAACGTGTAAGAAGTAGAGCTTAGGTTTAGGTTAGAAGTCAGGATGCATTTGGGACTCAGTTAAGAAATTGAATGGAGGGACGCCTGGGTGGCTCAGTGGGTTAAGCCACTGCCTTCGGCTCAGGTCATGATCCCAGGGTCCTGGGACCGAGCCCCAAATCAGGCTCTCTGCTCAGCAGGGAGACTGCTTCCTCCTCTCTCTCTGCCTGCCTCTCTGCCTGCTTGTCATCTCTCTCTGTCAAATAAATAAATAAAATCTTAAAAAAAAAGAAATTGAATGGATGTCTGACTATCTTATAGGTTTGCTAAAAATCAGTGACTTTGTGTTCACGTGTGGCTATGCGGGAATTTTTAACTTTCTCTAAGAAGTTATTAGATTGATTATATAATGGCAGTAAAGGATGGGGAAAAGCAAAGTACAAACCCCATAAAGACAAAGACACTGAGTATGAGAAAAGAGTAATAGATAAGAAGAATCAATGCATTTGAGGAAAATGGGAATTGAAATACACAATGATTGTTGATTTTTTTAGATGCAGAAATCAAAACTAGCTTGCAAGAAGGAAATAACAGAAGACATGTTGTGAAAAGGCAGTAACGTGGAATAAAGGAGTAGGGAGAGCATATCAGGTAATTTGGATAGGAAGGAGTTAGGAGATAACTGCTTGATAAATTTTATATGGCCCACTTAAATGCACAGATTTCTCTTCTTTAATTTATATGGAGAACAGGGTGTCGTTTCTCTTCCCTTTCAGAGCACCCGAGGTGTACTCTTTCAGACTGAAAACCTGAAAAGCTCAGGACTCAGTTGCTTAAGCACAGCTGAGAGGACATATTTCAATTAAGATTTACAGTTTGCTGTAGGTAGTAGACTGTCAAAAGTGGTTTAACCATATTTTTCATTTAACAAGAAGACTACAGAGAGTGTTTTCTGGTGTTGGTTCAGAGTCTTAAGAAAGTCAAGTGAACTATCTTAGAGGTTTTCATGGCTTTTTATTCACAGTTGCAAAAATTGCTGTTGGAGTTCTCACTATTAAGCCCACATTTCTGGCAGAAAGATAGAGGTAAAAGAGAATGATATCTTGTACGACTGATACTTTGTCATATGGTTACAATGTAACTAGAAAAGAGACAATAAAATATTTGATGTTGTTTTAAGTTTCCTTGTTGTCAATCCCTCAGTGCTTTCTGATACTAAAGGAAAAAGTAGATGGATATTGACCTGGCAACTATCAACACCTGTCAGTCTCTCTTGGATAACCAATATCTCTATAATCTCTTCTTCCCAGTAAAAAAAAAATAAAATATATTCATAAACCACACTGTGCCATCTCAAGTTACTGCACCAAGATAAAATTACAATGATTTTCAGTTGTTCCAAATGGACAGAATACCCTTCCTTATGATATCATGTCTTATAAGATAGATAATTGGCTTGCTACCAATATACCCAGATGAGACTGTGGAAGAGACAGGAAAAAAATAATAATATTTATTTATTCCTTGGGTTGACCCTGTTTACACAGATGCATTACTATTAGAAAAGGTTGGTTTGGGACATTGGAATGAATTTACTTAATGGGTCTGTATGTAATTGGGTTGGAGAAAAATTTTAATTTCTACAAAAATTATTAGAATTCTATCTTATTCCCTTTTGATAATTTTCACATGTTAACAAAGCCAACGTTTTTGTCTAGCAGACAAGATCTTAAATCCTAACAAAACTCAATTTTTTCCTTTTTTTTTTTTAAGTTTGAGAGCCTCATGTTCTCTCATGCTGCTTTAAATACAACTCAAAAAAACAAAAGGAGCTAAATGGGGCAGTAAGCCCAGACTTTTTATTTTAATTTATTTATCTTATTTTTAATTAAAAAATTAAAGATTGTATTTATTTATTTGAGAGAGAGAGAGCATGAGTGGGGCAGGGGGATGTAGCTGCAGAGAGAGACTGAGAAGTATACTCCCTAATGAGCAGGAAGCCCGATATGGGGCTCGATCCCAGGATCCTGACTGAGATCATGACCAGAGACAAAGGCAGATACATGTGCAAAATCCCTTTCTTTCTGGGAAACAATACTTTACAAGAGATGTTTGAAAAAGTACTGGGGAAACAACTTTAATCAGAGATACAAAAATTTAATTGACTTCTGTAAAGCTACAGGGATCCAAATGATGGGAATCCCAGGCCGTTTAGGTTGTGGACCACAGAGTATTCTTCTCTGTAATATTTTATTTTCTTCCATGTCTACTAACTCCAGTCCAAGTTCACTGATCTCTTTTTAGATAGTGCAAAACATGGCAAAGAATACCAAACAAGTGCCCAATATTCTACATTTATTACATCATTTCTAACATATAGAAGTGTGTTACCAAGGCTGGTTCTGTGAACAAACCTAGTTATGCTAAAGTGTGTTTTGTTCTCCAAAAATTAAATTCATGATTATCACACAATTATAAAATACTTGTGTCAAGAATTTTTATTCAAAAATTAATAAGAGAAGCAGATATTAAAACTAGTTCACATGGTTATTTGGGATATAAGCAGAGTTGTGCAGCAGAAGTGCTCTGGGCCCATAATTTGGGTTATAGAATTTATGTTTTCTAATGAAAAATCACTAACTTGCATTATTGTTAACAAGAATCCTGTGCATTACCATCAGTTTTCTCCATTATAACCTCTTGCTCTACAGTTTGTAAATAACTTTGTCAATAGCAAGCTAATAAACGGGGTGACTCCAATGGATTGAGATAATCTCCAGAGTTTCTGCTACATAATGAACAGGACTCCATTGAAAGGACACCTAAGAGTTTATTTTGCCCAAAAATTTGATCACTTTTTTCACTGTCCTTACCTATTTTCCAAACCTAGTTCTTTTCAGTCTACAGACAACCCTGTATCTGACTGACTTGTTAATTCTGGGAATGTCTTGCAGATTAATTTGCTTGCCCGAGGTGGTTCCTCTAATTGATGTCTAAGAACCCTAATTAGTTAAGAAAACTTTTTTTTAACATTTTCATTGCTATTTATTATTATTATTATTATTATTATTATTATTGCTAATATCTCTATTATAAATAATTCACAAGGGCATCTTTCTGACAAAAGACAAAGAGCTGGCTACTAGTAGAAAAAGTACATTTGACTCTGTCAGTGAAAGTGGTAAAGGGATTTGAGAAAATAAGGCAAAGCAGTGGAATTATGTGTTAAAACTTTAAATATTATAGACACATTTACTTAATTTCTAATACTGCTTATAATTAAAAAAGATGTTTTCCATGAACCACGCATTACAGCAAATATATTGTTTATACAGATTAAATTTTCATCAAAAGGGATGCCTGGGTGGCTCAGTTGGTTAAGCAGCTGCCTTTGGCTCAGGTCATGATCCCAGCATCCTGGGATCGAGTCCCGCATCTGGCTCCTTGCTCGGCCGGAGCCTGCTTCTCCCTCTACCTCTGCCTGCCATTCTGTCTGCCTGTGCTTGCTCTCTCGCCCACTCTCTCTGATAAAGAAATAAAATCTTAAAATAAATAAATAAATTTTCATCAAAAAATTATAAGTGTATTTTTTTGTAGGATCATGATAAGCATTTTGCAGATGAGAAAAGTGAAATTTAGAAAAGTATGTCTCTTCAAATCCCTCATACAATATCTGGCCTAGATAGAAGGATATACTATCACAATTGAGGAAGATAATTGAGATTACTTAAAATGATAAACTTTACTGTATAGGGTTTTTTACAAGTTTGCCACAGATTCACATTTTTTAAAATATATATCTATTTGTGTAAAGAGAATGCACTGAGAAGTAAAAAGATAGTGATATATCAGTGCTACCAACTAATGGCTATAATATCATCACCTTATTTATGAACAATGAAACAGTGTGTAATATTTAAATAAATTTAAATAAATTCCTATTTATTTTATATATTTATAAATTTAAATGAATTCCTATTTATTTATTATTAAAGAAATTCCTCTAACAAACAGTATGTTTTGAAGGTTGCTAGCAGGAAAGTGTTGTACGACATGGAAGTAATCAGAAAATGTGATCTAAAATTCTGCTTTCAAGGGCGCCTGGGTGGCTCAGTGGGTTAAAATTCTGCTTTCAAGAAGCTATAACAGTAAGTACTGAGCATTAGCTATTATATGCTATGGATGAATAACTGAAATCTACATTTGAAACTATTGGTACACTATATGTTACCTAATTGAATTTTAAAAAGTTAATAAAAAAAACCACTATTTTATAAAACAATATTCCCAACAGGCTCTTTTGCTTTAAAATACTCACTTTGTTTCCTCTCCGAGAGAACACCAAATGGCGGATGACGCCGGTGCTGCGAGAGGGCCCGGAGGGCCCGGGGGCCCTGGAATGGGAGGCCGGGGCGGTTTCCGCGGTGGCTTCGGCAGCGGCATCCGGGGCCGGGGCGGGCCGGGGCCGTGGTCGGGGCCGGGGCCGAGGCCGCGGAGCTCGCGGGGGCAAGGCCGCGGACAAGGAGTGGATCCCCGTCACCAAGCTGGGCCGCCTGGTCAAAGACATGAAGATCAAGTCCCTGGAGGAGATCTATCTCTTCTCCCTGCCCATCAAGGAGTCTGAGATCATCGACTTCTTCCTGGGAGCCTCCCTCAAGGACGAGGTTTTGAAGATCATGCCTGTGCAGAAGCAGACGCGCGCGGGCCAGCGGACCAGGTTCAAGGCATTTGTCGCCATCGGAGATTACAATGGACACGTCGGTTTGGATGTCAAGTGTTCCAAGGAGGTAGCCACTGCCATCCGCGGAGCCATCATTCTGGCGAAGCTTTCCATTGTCCCTGTGCGGCGAGGCTACTGGGGGAACAAGATCGGCAAGCCCCACACTGTCCCGTGCAAGGTGACTGGCCGCTGTGGCTCTGTGCTGGTGCGTCTCATCCCCGCCCCCAGAGGCACTGGCATTGTCTCGGCCCCTGTGCCCAAGAAACTGCTGATGATGGCTGGTATTGACGACTGCTACACCTCGGCCAGGGGCTGCACTGCCACCCTAGGGAACTTTGCCAAGGCTACTTTCGATGCCATCTCCAAGACCTACAGCTATCTCACCCCTGATCTCTGGAAGGAGACTGTGTTCACCAAGTCTCCCTATCAGGAGTTCACGGACCATCTTGTGAAGACCCACACCAGAGTCTCTGTTCAGAGGACCCAGGCTCCAGCTGTGGCTACTACATAGTTTTATACAAGAAAAATAAACTGAACTAAAGCTTGAAAAAAAAATACTCACTTTGTAATGAGAGTCATTACTTTTGTCTAGCCAAATCTTATAGCACTGTTTATCCCTTCCCTGCTTTATCCCTTCCCAGTATCAATAAAGGCTCACTTGGGTTACCTAGAAGCCATGAGAAAGCTTGTAATAGATCTGGCTGGTTTTCACCAGCAATTTGACCACCATGTGCACAGGGAAGTCTATTGATAAAGGCTTTATTGCAATAAGTTGCAAATACATGGATGATTTTGAATTCTCTTTCTTGAGGTCTTGTTTCATGATAATAAATTTAGGGTGGCTTATTGGAATGGATGTTATTAACATATCTTCATAGTTATAAGCACATGGAATTGTAAAATAGATGAATGAATGTGGCATTACTGACAACTGTCCTCATTTTGAAATCAAATTACAGTGTACTAAGATGAGGAAGCAAAGCAGATTTGGGATTATGAGTAAAATAATTTTAAAAAGTATTAGGGGTATGATCGGACTATTGGGTAATTCAGTAGAAAAATGTCTACTGATTGAGATTCTGTGTTCCCTGATTTCAGAGAGAAGTTAAGATAAATAAGTAACACGAGGAGACTAGGAAGCCAAACATAAGTGATAATTTTGTGCCAGGGTGTGTATACATCTGTTTATCTTCTTGCTTTACCACTAAGGTTGCTCCTAGAGGAGAGTTTAAATATGTGTTGGAGCTAATCTCTGTGGATTACACAAGAAACCACATCCTACAGCTCTCCCTGAAACACCCCTTATGATTTCAATGTAATTTGGTTTTTGCATTTTTAGAAATAACAAAATACTTTGCAAACTCATCTACTTTATTACCATCACAAGTGAGTCAGCTGACTCCACATTTTAACACAGTGACAGTCACAGAGGAATGGAGGAATGAGTAGAGTTATCAATATATGTGCTTTTAAGAAGTATGACAGGGTAGCAGCTATTTCCAGGAACCAAAACATGGGTCAGCAGCTGTGCAGGAAAAGTGATGGAATAAATGACTCATTTCAGAGGAGTTCTATAACATATTAGTTCTATAATGTATCTTCAGCCCCCAATTACCCGCTTTGATCTAAAGATAAGGATTTACAGTTAAGGTCCCATTTATGATTTGACTGGTAGGGTCTGAATCATGTTTACTATTGTTTTGACTATTACTTGAAACCTATAGTAGTACTTGGGATATGTGTTGTGTATTCTGTGAACATGTGCTATTTTTAGATTAGATAATTTCTGTCTCAAACCCCTGTTCATTTGTTTGTTTTTGTTTATTTGATAGTGGTTTCAGTAAATGGATATATCTGAAAAATTGCAAAGCCACTATTAAAACAAGTTATTATTATATATAGCATGGAATTGCACATTCCTCCTTTGAATCCGACAGAGCTTCACCATATCCTTAACAATTTGGGAAAAACATGCTATTATTTTTCTTTATAAAATTTCTCCTGTTAGGCTGTGATGGTTGTCATCAGCAGTAACTCCTCTGAAGGCTTTGTCAAAAGAGTTGAAAAAATTGGAAAGGTGTGTGAATGAAGCTGTTTGTTGAATATAAAGAAAAGAGCATTGAAATACAATTCACACTCTTACTTCTCCTTCTATGCTTTCAGATGTTTGTCATTTGAAAATTTTGCTTCTAGAAGAGATGTCCTATATAATTCTTACTTTAAGGAGCAAGTTGCTTTTATAATTTTTTTATTATTCTACCATTCCAGTATTTCCATTTAAATTAAATTCAATACCATTTAAAAAAAATCAAAAGTGCAGCCAGTATTCAATTCCTGGGCTAAATAATTTTAGAAAGCTTTGTGTTATTGAACCTACGGGGTTTTTATGTAGTTTTAACTCTTTCTTTCTGTGATTTTTCCCATTAGTCATGTAAGTGACTGCAATATAACAGACATTGAGGATAAAGAAGGACTGAATAGAACAATCCTTGGCCTCATGAAGTTGAGAATCTAGCAAGGGAGTCAAACAATTCAATCATTCAGAGACAATTTATTGAGTGCCTGGCCTAAGATGAGCACAACAAAACCCCAGCCCAGAGGAATCATTTTAATGGGAGAGATAGATAATAGGTAAGCCAACTTTAAAAAAAAAAAACGTACTGATTTTTCTTTAATAGAGATGCATATTTGAACTAAATAAGCACATTTTTAAAAGAGCAGTGATTGAGAAGAGGTTTTTAAACTGAGTGGTCCAAAAGGGCCTCCCTGAAAAAGTCTGCTTTGAACAGATTTCTGAATAATATCAGCTAGGAAGCTGCGTAAAAATCTCAGGGATGGGTGATTTTTCCAGTCGAAAAACTGTAAAGGCTCCAAAGTCACAATAGAGCTATAAGTTTCTCTAATAAAGTAACTTCTGACAAAGAATGAGAAGAAATAACTAACCCAGGTTTGAAAGAAAAGGGACAGACTTTCTATGGAATTCATATTTAATTAAAGCTCTAAAGGACAAAAATACAATAGAGCAAAATTCTGGTCACGCTGATATACCTAACGAAAGTTCATAAACAAGCTTTGGGTAGCAAAGAGTGTGTGGGAATGTTGGTAAGAACAGTGGGGAAGAGTCATCCCTGAACATGTTCTTAAATGAAGCAATTCTTGGGTTGTTTTAAAGGGTAAATTGGAGTTTGCCTAAGTGATTAGAGAAGGATGCCTCAGCTTATGGAAGTTCAAAGCCATAAAGATGTGATAAACTACTGCAGATATTTTCATGTATATTTGTTGTTGCTTCTAGTAATGGTGATCTAAAAACTCCTACTTAAGACAACTAAAAATCCAGACAAAATAGCTTTTAAAGTTAAAAATATCAGAATGATTATAAAAATAAGTGAGGGATTACTGGGCCAAAATACGAAATACAATGAGAGCCTAGAGATATATGCCCTGAAGCCATTTTAGCTATGAGAGCATTTGAAACTGCTAAAACACACTGAGCTGTGTTGTTCATAGACTCTTGATACTAGAGAAACAAAATTCAAAATTCAGCAGCAATCAAATTTGAGGACTTTGGTACAACCCAAATTTAAGTTGAGATCCCCAAAGCACAAGGAGAAGCAGAAATAAGACTAGAGCCTACCTTGCCTTCTGTGTAAACTGAGAAAGTCAATCACTGAATTTGGAGTATGATTGTCTTGTAGAGTCTCAGATATAAGAGAAAATCCTACCAAGGAGGACCATACCATTATTATAGCTCTTAATTATCCCTACTCAATAAGAGTTTCAAATATAATGTCTTGAACATAGCAAAATGTAACAAAGCACACAAAGAAAAACCATTAACAAGATTTGATAGACAAAATGGGATTAAGTATGATGTTAAAATGATCAATAAAGATTGTAAAATGGCTTGATTACTCTGCTCAAAGAAATGAGAGGGGAAGCAAATTGAACCAAAAACTGACACTAAAAATGATATTGAGAAAGGTTTTATAAATGAACAAATGGATACTCTAGAACTTTAAAGATATGACAGCTAATTTAAGGTACCACAGGGGTGCCTGGGTGGCTCACTTAATTAAACCTCCAATTCTTTTTCCTTTTTTTTTTTTAACACCTTAATTTTATTTTATCTCTTTCATTTGGCTCAGGTCATGATGTCAGGGTTGTGAAATAGAGCCCAGAGTTGGGCTCTGTGCTGAGCCTGGAGCCTGCTTAAGATTCTTTTCCCTTCTTTTTCTATCCCTCCCTGCACTCTCACTTGTTCGCTCTCTCTTGCTTGCAAATAAATAGATAGATAGATAGATAATAGACAAAGAAAAATAAAAGCAGATTATGAAAATAAATATAAAGATTTTGAAATGAAAACAAGTTCAAAATAAAATAGAGAAGACCTACACAGCTTAAAGTTCATTCAGAAAATCTACTATTAAAGAAGTCAGTATGACACAATGTTAAGATATCAAAAGATTTGAGCATGCACTTTTCAGAAAGGGTAATCCAAATGGCCACTCATATATAAAAACTGTTTATCTTTATTATGAATCTGGAATTAAATTAAATTAAATTAATAATAAATTAAAACCTAAAATGACATACTATTACACACTTACCATATTGGGCAACAGTAAAATTGCCTTGCAAGAATGTGAAAGAATGAAAGTGCCCATAATAAAAACATTTGAGGTAAGTTGGACAATATTTAGAAAACTTAAAAATAAAAATAAAAATTTGGTCCATTCCTAGAAATACAACATGGAACTAAATGAATATTTTCACCAGGATATGCAAACAGATGATTATAGCTATTTCATTCATAACAGCAGATCAGTAGTGGTCTATTTGCACAATGTTACATTAAATAAGAGAGAATATTAACAAACTGGGAGGAGGGGCTAGGTTGTTATCATAAACAGATCTTCTATGGTGCTGATTATGTTCTATTTCTCAAAATCTTTAAGTTAAAAAAGTTTTCACATTATATCTAGATAGATAGATGATAGATAGATATCCCAGAAGCTGCAATGCTAGGCTAAGACCAGGCTTTAAAGGGCTTTTCTATACTCTACTAAATACTTGAAACCATTCATTATATCATAGCTCAGTGTTCAAATCTCCATTTGTTTCCTCAGTTTCCTAATATTTACCTTAAGGTGACCTGATCCAGACTTTTGATCACCTTTGTCTAAATATTTCTATTTTAACAAAGTCCTTTTTAACACTGAGAGACTAAAACTTAGAAAAATACTCTTTTATCTCACTAGAGTGGAAAATATATAGTTACCCATTAACTAATGATATCCATGTCTACATTAGATCAATGACATTTTTAATTCTTGGGAGCTTTTGGTTAAATGAAATTTTTAAGCTTCCTTTAAATGAAGCTTTAAGCCATCACCACATGAATAAAATTAAAGAACCAAATGAAAACAGGCCAAGTATTTACAGAGTAATAGAATGTGCAATGGTAAGAGTACAATTCTGAAATCATAAAGCCTAAATTAGTGTGATGCATTTTTGCTACCCATGTAATCATAAACCAGTTATCCAAATGTGTTAGCCTCAGTTTTTTCACCCATGAAATGGTGATGATAATACTTATTATGCTGCGTTGTTGTGTGTATGTGATGAAGCATGGAGCATGAGAATCTCATATTCCATGCTAAAATGATAGCTATTTTTATACTTATAATAATTCTAGTAATAGTAATTAAATTGTTCAAAATGGTAATATTCATTTATATTGAGGCATTGTATTGACTATTCATAGACACATTTACCAACATAAATTTCATTTTACTTTACCCCCTCTGAGGATATATATTCCCTAATTCAATATGAATCTCTTTATGAATAATAATTATCATAATAAATATGCTGATTTGTCTTCTATTTGTTTTTAGGGAGGTATCCTTTACTGTTGAACATGAAACTTAAGCAAGTCTGTCTTATTCAAAATTTGCATGCTGTTTTCTTATGAAAATAGATTATAGAGTTGTATGAAATAAATTCATGCAGTTAAGACATTGATGTTTGGAACACTGGGTGGTCAGTTTAGTATTTCAAAAGAAGATTTTAAATTTAAACCTTAAAACTGAGCTCTTTCAGCCTTATTTATAGACCATCCTTCATGTTTCATAAGTACTCCTCCATTGTAAACTAAGTAATACTTTTTGTCACAGTGTATATAATGAAAATGGATTTTATATTCTATTATTTCAGAGTTAGTTGCAGTTTCTACTGCCTTACTTCATTTTTTGAAAAATAGATTAATTCTACAAAAAGTTTTTTCCAGGTTTATTGAAAAAAATCGACATATTTGTAAATTTAAGAAATGATTTCTTATAACATTGCAAACCTTTAACATTGTGTAAATTTTGTACAATTTGATAAATTGGTATACATCTTTATTGCAATATAATCTACATAAAAATGTTAATACATCTACTATCTCGTATAGTTGCCACTGTTTTTTATGCATTTATCATAAGGAATTTTAAGATCTACTCTCTTAGCAACTTTTATGTATATAGTATAGTAGAGATAAACTTCAGAGGTCTTGTGGGTTTTGTTCCAGACTGCCTCAATAAAGTGATTATCTCAATAAACTAAGTCAAATTATTATATTTTTTGGTTTCCCAGTGCATATAAAAAATTATGTTTCCCAGTGCATATAAAAAATAAAAACTATACTGCACTGTTCAAAAGCATTATGTTTTTAAAGAAAAACAATGTATATACCTTAAGTACACTAGTTCTGAGTTTTCAGTGGGTCATAATTACTGATCACAGATCACCATAACAAATACAATAATAATGAAAAAACTTGATATATTGCAAGAATTACCAACATGTGACAAAGAGACACAAAATGAACAAATGTTGTTAGAAAAATGGTGGCAGCAGACCTCTTTTATACAAGATTGCTATAAACTTTCAACTTGTAAGAATGTGATATATGCAAAGTTTAATAAAGGGAAGCACAATAAAAAAAAGTATGTATATCTTATTAACTATGATCATCATGCTGTACATTAGATCCCCAGAACTTTTTCATACTATAGTTGCAAGTTTGCACCCTTGGACCACCTTACTCCACCCCAGGTTCACCCCTTGTCAACTCAACTCTAAGTTTCCATTAGTTTTCCTTTTCCTCAGATTCTGTATGTAAGGGATATCATAATACATAAATTAAAAAAATATACAAAATCTTTGAAATATTTCACTTAGAATAATACCTTCAAGATCCATCCATGCTGTTGTAAATGGCAGTATTTCTTAATTTTTCATGGTTAAGTAGTATTCCGTAGTATATATTTACCATACTTATTTTACTCATTCATCCATTAATGGATACTGAAGTTATTTCCATCTCTTGCTTAGAGTTAATAATTTTATAATAAACATAAGAGTGCAGATATGTCTTTGAACAGTGAACTTCGTTTTCTTTAGATAGATACCTAGAAGTGGGATTACTGAATCATATGGTAATTTTACTTTTAATAATATGAATAATCTCCATACTGTTTTCCATACAAATTTATATCCCTATTACAGTGCATAAGTTCCCCGTTTTCCCCAATATTTACCAAAATTGGTTAGTTTCAATTTTTTGGTAGTATATATTCTAATATCTTGCTGTGTTTTTCAGAGGTAAACAACAACAACAACAACATAAGGACTTTGCCCTGAGATTTTTACGTTGAGCACTTTTTAATGCTCCTGTTGGTCATTTATATAACTTTTTTGAAAAAAAAAGTCTATTGAGATCCTTTTGCTATTTTTTTAATCATATATTTTTTTCTATTTGTATCTGTTGGTTATTAACCTCTTTTCAGATATAAGATTCGTAAGTATTTTCTTACATTCTGTGGATTGTGTTTTCATTCTCTCTCCCTTTTTTTGGCAATGCAGAAACGTTAGTTTGATGTAATACCATTTATTTATTTTTGCTTTTTTTGCTTGTGTTTTTAGTCTGGTATCCAAAAAACTATTGGCAAGACCAATGTCAAGGAGAATTTTTCCTATGTTTTCCTTTAGGAAATTTAGTTTCATGCATCACCTTTAAGTCTTTAATCTATTTCAAGTTCAGACTTATGAGTGATATAAGGTTCCCTTTTCATACTGTTTATGTGACTATTCAGTTTTAAATATCATTTATTGAACAGACTATCTTTCCCCATTACATATGTTGGCCCCTGTCAAATATTAGGTGACTGTATGAAAGGATTTATTTCTGGACTCTCAATTCTGTTCTACTTGTTTATTGGTCTGTTTTTATGCCAGTATACTTTATTGTTTTGAGCATGAGGGCTTTGTAGTATAGTTTCAAATCAAGAAGTGTAATCTCCCTTCTTTCTCAGAACTGCTTTGATTATTTGTTGTCTTTTATGGTCTCATATAAACTTTAGGATTCTTTACTTACTTCTGTAAAACAATAATATTGGATTTTTTTTTAAGATTTTTAATTTATTTATTTGACAGAGAGAGATGACAAGCAGGCAGAGAGGCAGGCAGAGAGAGAAGAGGAAGCAGGCTTCCTGCTGAGCAGAGAGCCTGATGCGGGGCTCGATCCCAGGACCCTGGGATCATGACCAGAGCCGAAGGCAGCGGCTTAACCCACTGAGCCACCCAGGCGCCCCTAACATTGGATTTTTGATAGGAATTGGATTTACAGATGGTTTACGGTAGTATGGACATTTTAACAATGTTAATTCTTACCATTCATAAATATGAGCTTTCTTTCCATTTCTGTCACCTTCAATTTCTTTATCAATGTCATAGTTTATGGAGTACAGATCTTTCATCTTCTTAGTTAAATCTATTCCTAAGTATTTTATTATTTTTGATGCTATTGTGAATTAGATTGTTTTCTTTATTTTTTCAGATAGTTCATCATTAGAATGTTAAAATGCTCCTGTCTTGTGCTTACTTTGGCAGCACATATACTAAAATTGGAATGATGCAGAGAAGATTAGCATGATCACTGAACAAGGATGACATGACAAACTGGGAAGCAGTCCATAAAAAAAAAAAAGAAACAAAACAAAATTCTTTTCTTTTATATATTGATCTTGTATTTGGTAATTTTACTAAATTTGTTTATTCAAATTTTTTGTGAATTTTTTAGGATTTTTTAACATGTAAGTTCATGTTATCCAAAAAAAGAAAATTTTACTTCTTCCTTTTTTTTTTTTTTTTTTTTGGAGTCTCTTATTTCTTTGTGTTCCTTGTTTCTCTGGCTAGGACATCCACTACTGTGTCAAATGAGAGTAGTGAAAATGGACACACTTGTCTTTCTTCTGATCTTTAAGGGGAAAACTTTCAAAAGTTTTGATTGAATATGAGATTAGCTCTGGGCTTGCAATCTGTGTTTTTTCTTTAATGGGTTTTTTAAATTATTTTTTAAAATTTTTTATATAATGTGTTTTTATCCCTAGGGGTACAGGTCTGTGATTCACAGCACTCACCATCACTCACCATAGCACCTGCCCTCTCCAATGTCCATACCCCCACCATCCTCTCCCAACACACCTCCCCCCAGCAACCCTCAGTCTGTTTTGTGAGATTCAGTCTTTTATGGTTTGTCTCCCTCCTAATACCATCTTTTTTTATTTTTTTTTCGTATGCCCGAAACTGCCTATGTTGCATCTCCACTTCATCATATCAGGGAGATCATATGATAGTTGTCTTTCTCAGATTGATTTATTTCGCCAAGCATAATACCCTCTAGTTCCATCCACGTCATCACAAATAGCAGGATTTCATTTTTTTTTGATGGCTGCATAGTATTCCATTGAACATATATACCACATCTTATTTATTGATTCATCTGTTGAAGGACATTTAGTTTCTTTCCATAGTTTAACTATTGTGGACATTGCTGCTATAAACATTTGGGTGCATGTGCCCCTTCAGAATGCCACGTTTGTATCTGTAGGGTATATACCCAGTACTACAAGCACTGGGTCATAGGGTAGTTCTATTTTCAGCTTTTTGAGGCACGTCCACGCTGTTTTCCAGAGTGGTTGCACCAGCTTGCATTCCCACATACAGTGTAGGAGGGTTGCCCTTTCTCCACATCCTCGCCAGCATCTGTCATTGACTGACTTGTTCATTTTAGCCATTCTGAACGGTGTGAGGTGGTATCTCATTCTGGTTTTGATTTGTATTTCCCTGATGCCGAGTGATGTGGAGCATTTTTTCATGTGTCTGTTGGCCATTTGAATGTATTCTTTGATGGAACATGATAGTGAGCTTAGGGAATCACCAAGTTAATGAAAGAGGTGCCTCTTGTAGGTGAATTAAGAGTGAGAGAAAGAAAAGAGGGCTTATCCTAGATTGGAGAACTCGGGGCTGAAAAGGACCCTCATCTGGGAGCAGAGAAAGTGGTCCAGAATCAGAGGCACAGAGGACTCCCAACACCTTCCACAGAAGCGGAGCACCTAAAGACATAGTGCCATTACCCCTGAAAATCTAGGCATGGAGGTATTCTCTTTAGGCAAATAGGCATCGGAGAATAGTTTGTCCATAGCCCAGTCACTGACTTCAAGAGGAAAAGCTATACCAGCTCTCGAAGCAGGCCGGATAGCTCAAGCAACAGCAGCCAAGCCAAAATCCTTATCCCCTGCATTTCTGAACAATGACAGAGCAGCGGTTCTGTCTAGAACCAGGAGGTATTCAGAAGTCAATTGTTGGGTCCCGGGTTGTGTCCATCAGTTCAGACGCGGCCTTCAGATCAACTCATGATTCCAGGGCCTTGGCATTGACTCTGTTCTCAGGTTCTCTGCTCAGGGGCAAGTAAGCTTCTCCCTCTCCAGCTCCACCCCCTGATTGGGATCTCTCTGCCTCTCTGTCCAAACGTGCATGTGCATGTTCGATAAGATAACAAAGACAAAAACAGTGCACAATAATTGACTGGGGCCAAAGGATGTTTTATTGAATTTGGACCTAGGTTCCTATGGAGGGCAGCCAGGTATAGAGAACCTCCCACCATCCTAAAATGCCCGACCTTCGCTTGGAGCTTCCTTGTTCATTCTCCTGTTCTTTGCCTTCCTGGATCTCCTCACCAACCTGCAGCATCCGCTGTCTGTCGTGCTGTACTGACCCCTTGTTAACACATTGTGCATCCTCTCGGGGCTCCATTGGAACATGCCCATCTTCCTCAAGAGGCACTGTTTGCTTATCGCATGTAACCATTTGGGGGATGGTCATGAGAGGGTGAAGGCAGGCTTGTGCTGCCACATCTCCATGCAGTTCCACAGAGGGTAGCTGATCCACCATGAGGGAGTGCTCAAGGTTCTTCCACATTCGAATCCTCTTCAATGCGTCCTTTTGCACATACAAGTTGTCTTCCTGAAATGGGCACGGAAGTCTTTCAGTTGGCTTCATTGGGCTATGGGTCTCTTCCAACATGCTCTCCGTTGGCTTCTGTGGACTCCAAGAACATGAGTCCGTCCTGGACCTAAGGTTCTAGGGTGTAGACTCTGCCTTGGATGCATGGTCTTTTTGGAAGATTGGGAGGCCTTGTTGGCACCGTTTCTGGAGACCATTGAGGTACTCGTGTGCTTTCTGTGGAAGACTCCAGACATGTCTTTGGCACGGTTGCGGGGGTTCACTTTGAGCTTCCCTTGGGTGGACCTTTTCCTGTTGAGATGCTCCATGATTTGGTGGGAGGGTCTCACCCTTACGCAGGGCTCAGATTTCCTCCCCTGAGGCATTGCTTGCGGTCTGTTAGTTTCTTGGCTTGTCGGTGCTAAGATGGAATGCAGCATCTTGCCTTTCTCCGAGGTCCAGAGGGCTGGTGCTGACACTCACGACCAAATACTATGAATTGGGCCATGGAGAAGGTGACACTGACTCGCTTCGCAAACTGCCTTGGTGAGAGACCCAGGCGGCTCCAGCAGTTTGGGACGGCCTGGGGTCCTCTTGGCCCACCCATGACTACTCCAGTCAAGTGTAGTGATCAGGCCTGGGTTGATGAGGAGTGGTTGCTATGACCTCAAAGCTTTGTGACATCACAGATGCTGGCTTCACTGAAGCAGCTGTCCCTCTCCCATGACCTTGGTGTCCTATGGCTTTAAGTAGGAAGCCCCAGGAAGGACAAAACAAGAGCCCTCTGAACCTGATCAAGAACTCAGGATGTCTTGTGGTTTAATGTCAAACTTCCCCTTTCTGGAGACATAGAGGAAGGAAAATGACATTCAGTATACCTTCCTTTAGGCCAACATATCCCCGGAGATGGCAAGGTGTCCTTTTACACTACAATTTCTAGATATCTCAAGAAAAGGTGAGGTCGCGTGTATGAGCAGCTCTCCGTGAGGTTTCTCGTCCTGTGGGTGAGAGCGTACTTTGTCAGCGTCTTTTGCTTATGGGTCAGTGATGACTAAGGTACGGAAAGTCCCTTTCCGAGGTAAAAGGTGAGGGCATCGCTATATGGTGCCGTCTGTGTCCTCGTCTCCTAGTGTTCTGAAACACGCGGCTAAGGGATGAGGCCTCTGTCTACCTGGCTTTCCCTTAAATACCTTTGCAAAGTCTTTGAGGAGAGTGATATTCTGCATCTGAGCTAACTCTCAATGAAGAGGCCTGGACCGAAACCGTTGTCATTATTAGTTAACTGTACTTGTTGTGGTAACGGGTATAGACATGTGGACCAAGACTCTTTAGTCAGAAGGAAAGGGACGGCGTATATAGACGGCTTGCAAGGCCCATTCGAGCAGACCTTTGGAGTGAGCCGCAATGCCCTTGCAAGGACTAGTGGATCAGGAAGTTTGGGTCCATTTCGGCACCTCAGTATTCCTCTGCCATCGAAGTGAATGAACCCCTGGACCTTGCCTTGACATGAATGTCCCATGCCCTGCTGTTGGGAAATGGAAAAGGAAGGGAATACTGACGGGCAAAAAGTCAGAGAAGGAGACCTACCAGGAGTGACTCAGGACTCTGAGAATCCAGCTGAGGTTTACCAAAAAGAGAACTGCTTAATGGGTAGTCAGGAGTTGTGGAATATATTAAGAGGAGCACTGGACGTACATGCAACTAAAGCATCCCTGAATACTCTGTCAAAAACGGATGATGGATGATAGGCAGGCTTTCTCAACAGAACAGCAACAAGAACAACACTTATATAAGGCTCACTTGAACAGAACTGAGGATTGAGCTGCTATGTCCTTGCAAAGACTAGTGGATAAAGAAGGTGTGGTCCATATTGGCAACAGAGTATTCCTCAGCAATTAGGGAGGATGAACTCTTGATTCTTGCACTGGCATGAATGCCACAGGACTGGGTTTGTGAAATGAAATGGGCAAGGAGACATAGGGAAATATCATATGGCTTCTCTCATATGTGCCCTAGGACGAATACCACGGCCCTTAGTAGAAAGAAGGAAAAACTGAAGGGGATAAGTCAGAGAAGGAGACAAACCAGGAGTAACTCAGAACTCTGAGGAATCAAGCTGAGAGTCAAGGAAAAAAGAGACATGCAGGGAATGAGGGAACGGGCTAATGGGTGTTGAAGAGTTCTGGCATATCTTAGGCGGAGTACTAGGTCATATATGGAACTGAAGCATCAGTGAATACTCTGTCAAAAATGGATGATGGATGACAGGCTGGCTTCCTCAACAGTACAAAATAATACAAAAACAAGCTGGCCCTTTCAAATGCAGGTGAAGACAGACAGAGAAAAGGAAAGAATTATATTTTTATTATGTTTAATTATTGAAATGGAATATAATTTATTTCCTAAAATGTCATTATTTGAATTGGGTCTTTATACTAGTAAAGTGGAGTTCATCCACCTCCTCCATTTGTGGAATTGATGAGAAGAAAATGGCATTGCCTTCTCTAAATGTCTAGAAGAGTTGAACAGGAAATGATTTGCACCTCGCCATCTGTGTGTTGACAGGGGTTTGATTACTGCTTCAAACGCTTTAGTCACTACTACAGAGCTGAGATTTTGTAGGTTTCCTGACCTAATCTTTGGAGTGAATATGTGTCTTGGAATTTATCCTTTTCTCTCAGTTCTTTTCTTTTGGGTTTGCTTCATTAGTGCTATTCTTCACTTCCTCCCCATCTTTTGTGTGTCTTATCTGTGTGTGTGTGTGTGTGTGTGTGTGTGTGTGTGTGCTGAGTGTGTTTCAAATAACAATTATAATTAAATTGATGGAGATAGGAAGTCGGTATTTAATGGATAGCAGTTCCATTTGACATGCCTTGAAAACTCACATTCCCTCTCTTTCAGCCACATTTCCTACAAAGAATGTCATCTTTTGTCCTCTTTGATAAACACATATTTTCTCAAACCTGACCTCAACAAACACCACATTTTGTGTGCCTGGGTAGTGTCGTATTATTTGTCCATTTTTCCCTTGCTTTTTCATATGTCTCTTGACAGTCATGAGAGAGTGAAATTGTATGTTATTTGTCTTTCTGGGACTGATAGATGTGACGTAGGCTAATGCTCTCCACAATTCTGCCACATGAGG